>NC_064809.1:86806934-86814928 GCF_023721935.1 Panthera uncia
TTAAAAAATAAAACATTTTTTAAAAAAGTAATTTGTATTTCCCAATAACTGCTGCTGATATTCAGAGAATCTATAACTTCATAGGTGAGGCAGAAAAGTATAGTACTTAGAACTTATACTGTCTCTTCTGTTTCCATATGACATATTTATACTATTTCTATTATGATAACTTGAGAGTATTTCAAAAGGCTGACACCATCTCTATCTACTTCTTTTTTTTTTTTTAATGTTTATTTATTTTTGAAGGAGAGAGAGACAGAGTGTGAGCAGGGGAGGGACAGAGAGAAAGGAAGACACAGAATGCCATGCAGGCTCCAGGCTCTGAGCTGTCAGCACAGAGCCTGATGTGGGGCTTGAACTCATGAACCATGAGGTCATGACCTAAGCCCAAGTTAGAGGCTTACCTGACTGAGCCACCCAGGTGCCCCTCTATCTACTTCTTATATCACTGATAGCATAGTATCTGCACATGGTGGTTGCCCAATAACGATTTTTGAATAATTTATTAATAAAATTCACAGAACTCAATAGAGCAAATAACAAAGTAGAGAATAGTCCAGTTCTACTAAATGCTAATGAGTTATCAACCAATGCATTATGTTCTGTTCTTTTCCAGTCTGTTCTGGGTGCCACATCTTTAAATCAATTTTATTCAGGTACAATTTACATGCAGTTAAATGCATTCATTTTAAGAGTCAATGAGTTTTGACAAATGCATATAACCAGGCATAGTCTACCGGCATAATCAAAATACATGTACCTGCATGGGGGTGGGGGTTGCAAATGGAGGCTGCACACACAGCATGTTTTCATCAAGCACAGAAACCTTTTATAACGGATGGTAAGCCTGCCTCACCTCTTTGCCCCGGATTAAATCGTTATCTCTCTGATAGTGGACAGTGAACAATCCTGCCTTTTTTTTCCAGGAGAAGACACTGCCTCCATCTTCTAAGACTGCTATGCAAACATCCTTGAAAGTATACTCCAGAACAAAGATGGCCAATGCCTTAGCTCACAGAACATACAGAAATGTGAGAGACCCATGGACAATTATGTTTTTTTTTAATTTATTATTTATTTTTGAGAGAGGCAGAGAGAGTGCAAGCAGGGGAGGGGCAGAGAGAGAGGGAGAATCTGTCAGCGCAGAGCACAGTCGGGGCTCCAACCCAAGAAACTATGAGATCATGACCTGAGCTGAAATCAAGAGTCAGACCCTTAACTGACTGAGCCACCCAGGCACCATGAGAGTTGTTTTATAAAAGAGAAAGAAAGAATTTTATATACATTCCAAAAAGCATAAATTACCTCTAGAGGTAAATGTCGCCTAAATTAAACTTTTTCATACACATCGACTAGAATTGGTCTGAGACCAGAAAACAATATGCACAACTCTGATTATATTTTAGAATGATGAGAAAAATTATAGATAATGGGTTATTTGAGGAATAATTGCTGGAAATATTTGTACCCTTTGCGTCCATGCACAAGTTCAGACTAGATTCTATTGTCTCAGATATACTCACCGATAGGGGCCCCCCTCCCCTACCTCTGACTCTTGCAAAGAATAACAATAAAATTATCGTAAGAGTTTTTGAGATCCAAGCTTGATTTTAAGCTGCCTTTATTCTGGGTTGTAAGCAAGGCTGAGCAGATTTTGAGGCCTGATGGAAATAAGAGTAAAAGGATCATTTAGGATGAAATGAGTAGAGGATAAGTGGCATCGGTGACAGCATTTTGTACAGTCAATGGACACCATGCCAGCAGTATGGCAGTGACAAAAGGCTCTTGGCACCGATATCAGTCCACCTATACGAGTATGGCGGGGCGGTACAGTGTAGGACCAATGCCACTGGCCCTGGGCCTTATGTAGGTGCTGCACACAGAAGGCATCATCAGCAAACCAGTGAAAGAAGAAGCAAATAAACATCAGAGCATATCACACGTAAGCCACTATTTGGAGATAAGTGTCCATGCAGAGTGGATGGTGACAAAGCCAGAGAAATCTTTCTTCTTTTAAAGTGTGATGATAGGGGCGCCTGGGTGGCTCAATCGGTTAAGCGTCCGACTTTGGCTCAGGTCAGGATCTCGCAGTCCGTGAGTTCGAGCCCTGCGTCGGGCTCTGTGCTGACAGCTCAGAGCCTGGAGCCTGTTTCAGATTCTGTGTCTCCCTCTCTCTGACCCTCCCCCGTTCATGCTCTGTCTCTCTCTGTCTCAAAAATAAATAAACGTTAAAAAAAAATTTTTTAAAAAAAAGTGTGATGATTATTCGATTGTGCCCCCAGATTGGTGTAACCTTGGAAACATGGTTTACTTATGAAAGAAGCGTTACTGAATGCAAATACCTTTAATCACAAATCTAGAATTAACCTTGTGGCCTTCCTTTCCCTCAAGGAAACACTGCCAGTTCACAGATACAGAAATATGTCATTTTTATGTGTAATAAAATTTTTTGAAGAGTATGATCATTTGTATGAGTATATATCAGAAATCTCTAATATAAAAACAGTTGTGTTCGTACAGTTAAAATTCTACCTGCAGCTCCCTCCTCTGTTGACTTTCAATAAATGCAGTTTCCCTTCTGCCTTTTAGAATAATGCATCTTGACAATATTGTTTGATTCCTAAATTCTCAGGGGATTTTCTTTGGATGATTCCATTTCTATTAACTAATATTTTTTTTCTTTTTGCTAACTTAAGCAGCTACGCTGTTAGAATAAGGAACACAAAATCTATTACAAATAATATTTAGGGGCACCTGGGTGGCTCAATCGGTCGAGCGTCTGACTCTTGATTTTGGCTCAGGTCATGTTCTCACAGTTCGTGGGATCGAGCCCTGTGTCTGGCTCCCGGAGCCTGCTTGGGATTCTCTCTCTCTCTCTCTCTCTCTCTCTCTCTCTCTCTTCCTCTCTCTCTGCCCCTCCCCGCTCATGTGCTCTCTCTCACGCAAAATAAACTTAAAAAAATATATATTATTTAAATTCCTTTCATCAACATTTATTTTAATCACAAGATACATATCAAGCCTATAATATTTTTAGTTTAAACTGGAAACTTGGCCCAAATCGTTCAGATGCTGTTTTTTTAGGCTGACTGTGTTACACATCTTGCACATAGTTCCACATGCACATAGTTCCACACATACTTATGGAATGAAAGACATCACCAATAGTTGATGCAAACTTTCTCATAGTAAATTTTAAGGCAATAAAAGGACTGTCAGAGACTGTTGGGTTGGCTATGCTCGTGTTACCACAGTGTCTGGAACAGAACTTGTCATCTTGCCACAAGGAAGGTCCCTTTGAGCAGGACCTCATTTTGCTCACAGCTGGTGCCCTCAGTAAAAGTAGTGAGGAGCACGTAGTCATTGTCCAATACTTTTTCTTGGATAAATAAATGTGTGCTTGAGACCATCACCAGATTCCTGCTGCCTTCAGGATAAGGACAAAACTCTGCATTATTGAATACTTTGTTCTTAAAGTCCTCTCTACCTGTGTCTCTTGAGGAGACTACTAATTGCTGTCCCGATAAGCAGAACTGCTTTGCCTGAGGACGGTTCTTGGATATTCCAGCAGACATTTATTTTTTATTTTTTTAATGTTTATTTTTTTGAGAGAGAGACAGAGCATGATCCGGGGAAGGTCAGAGAGAGAGGGAGACACAGAATCCAAAGGAGCAAATTCTCTTCATGCCTGATGTCTATCAACAGGCCAAGAATATACATTCTCCTCCGAGGAAGGGATACAAACATTGGTGAACAAGAATACATTCTATCACTGCCATGTACCGAAAAATAGAATGTAGAATGTCAAATCAGCCGTTTAATGGCATCTGCAACTCAACCCAGTTTATTCTTACAAAAACGAGGAAGCCGTTGGAGAACAAGAAGCCAGAGGCACTGTAAGAATGTTCTGAAGGAAACCCACGGAGCAGCAAGGAACTGAAAGCAGTTTCATTCCCAGGACGGAAGGCCAGCGGGACTGCTCCTTCTCTCCAGAAGGACATCATACGGGCGCCAGGCCTGGGATAAGAATGTTTTGTCTGGCGCCAGATGTATTCATGACCCAGTATGGAATACACTGCAGGTGCAGGACCCGTCAAGATGCCAAATACTATGTTGTATGTGCTTGGTGTCATCAAGACAATTTGCAAAAATAAAAGAGGCTTGAGGCAGGGGAGCGATGCTTCGGCTCTGGAGAGTCTTAGCCCCCTGCTTTGCAATTCTCTCATCACTGCACCTTTAGGACCTGTCTCTCTACACGAAGAAATGGAGCAAAATATATCATTTAATTTTTTTACTTTGATAATTTTAGAAATATAGGCTAAAAATTCCTTTCACTAAAAACAAAACCTACGAAAACTGTCACAAAATTAAAACAGTCACAAAATCTCTTCCAAGTCTCTGGAAAAGATAACAGCAAATTAAAGAAAATCTGTAGAGCAAAGATAAGACGAAAGAAAGAGCAAGGTTGCACAAAAGATATAAAGCACGATAGCAGAAGATATACAAAGCAGTTATAACCACATGCGCAAAAGGCTTAATGCCCCATAATGAAAGGCAAATACTAGTTAAAAAGTAAAATCCAACTATGTGCTGCTTGAGGGTTAAACCTCAAGTAAATTAAAAAAAAAAAAGAAAGGAAAAGTCAAAACTGAGCAATTGAAAGTGTAAACACAAAAAGAGGGAACAAAAATGACTATGGCCAGTGATTTCTACCTGTGCTGCTGTGTAGGGCACAAGGCAAGCTTGGACATGAGTTTCTGGAGTATGAGGTTCAGCCAGAGAGAAACCTTACATATGCCAACCACAGCAATTACAAAAATGATGTCATGATCAGAAAGGGGGCTTAAATACACAAGAATGTAATGGGAGAACTGAAGAGAATTATTGATGACAGTAAAATTACAAAAGAAGATGCTTTGTGGCCCCCCTCGGACAGAGTTAGCCACCTGGAGCTTAAAATTGTCAATGGAGATGAACACATTTCTTTTACCACATCAAAAATAGGTTCTCTTGTTTATTTTCAAAAAAGTTATTTGTAGACCCTGCAAGAAAAATAAAAAATAGGCTCTCTTATTGACATAAATCAGTCAAAGGATCCTGAAGGCCTTCAAGTATTTTACTATTTGTTATAGGACCTGGAATGTTTAGTTTTTAGTCTTATTGGATTACAATTCAAGATGAAACCAATCTAAGTTGTATGTTTTTAAAGCTGTTTTTATATTTAATTAAGGGATGAGTTTGTCATTTATAATACTGGGATTTTTATAAATGTGAAACTTTTTTATATACCAATTAAAAATTAGAAAATACATAAACAGGGGCACCTGGGTGGCTCAGTCAGTTGGGCATCCAACTCTTGATTTCGGCTCAGGTCATGATCTCACCTTTCCTGAATTTGAGCCCTGCGTGGGTTCTATGTTGATGGTGGCACGGAGCCTGCTTGGGATTCTCTGTCCTCTCTCTCTACCCCTCTCCCACTCATGCTCAAGCCCTCCTGCGTGCTCTCTCTCAAAAATAAACATTCTAAAATGAATAAAATATGTAAACAGGCTTAATGTCTATTCTCATTTGGGTCCAAGTGGTTTGGACAGTCCCCACACATATTAAATTCTGTAAATAAAAGCAACCTTTTGTTGAAATTATGTTCTAATAAAACATGTCAAAGCCTGAAAAAAAACACACAGACAAAAAGAAAGTGGATAAGGAAATATCAGCTCAGGTAGAGTTTAAATTTTAAAAACTTAAATGTAGGGGCACCTGGGTGGCTCAGTGGGTTAAGTGTCCAACTTTGGCTCAGGTCACGATCTTGCAGTCCGTGAGTTCAAGCCCTGAGTCGGACTCTGTCTGACAGCTTGGAGCCCAGAGCCTGGAGCCTCTTTTGGATTCTCTGTCTCCCTCTCTCTCTCTGCCCCTCTCCCACTCCTGCTCTGTCTCTGTCTGTCTCTCTCTCAAAAATAAATAAACATTAAAAAAAATAAAATAATTTTAAAAATAAAAATAAAACTTAAATGTGGGGGCGCCTGGGTGGCTCAGTCAGTTGAGTGTCTGACTTCGGTTCAGGTCATGACCTCACTGTTCATCGGTTCAAGCCCAGCAGCGGGCTCTCTGCTGTCAGCACAGGGCCTGCCTTGGATCGTCTGTCTCCCTCTCTCTCTGCCCCTGCCCTGCTAATGCTCTCTCTCTCCCTCTCTCAAAAATAAATAAATAAAAATTTTAAAAAATTTAAAAACTTAAACGTAATAAAGAGGATAATTTAATAGTGATAACAATTTATGTTGGAAAGAGAGTAGTTATTTATTAACATAAACCACATATGTCCCCTCAGAACAGGAGATAGGACTTCAGGCCTGTGTGAAACAAGAGAGTAAAATTGAACCCTTGCATAAGGTCCAGAATTTCCTTCTAGCCTATTTATTTTTTAAAAGCTGCGGGGAAGGATTCTGCCCATAGTACTAGGAACTATGAATTAGTTTATTGGCTGCTCAGAAACTTGGAAGAAAAACAAAGTCGCCCGGAAGCATTAAAATCCCAAGACTGCTACACTTACATGTGTGGGATCTTAACATGCAAGACCTGCTTAGAACAAGAGCCAAAAGCTAACATAATATTAAAATTAGTTCAGGTAAATAAACTGTAGACATTGACACACTGTACAACAATGAGAATGATCAATACAACCACACACAAACATGCATGAAATTCACACATGTATTGTTGAATGAAAGAAGTCATTCAGAAAACTATAGGACGTTTAAGTACAAACAGACCTAACTAACAGTGCTGAAAGGCAGGATGGTGATCACTCTTGTGCAAGAGAATGGCACTGTCTGCAAGGGGGCAAAAGGCTGGCTTCTAAGGTGCTTCTGCGGCAATGTTGTTTCTTGATCTTGGTGCAGGTTACGGAACGGGGTTCACTTTGTGAAAGTGCATTAAGCTGTATGCTCATGATCTTGCCCCTTCCTATATGGATTTTGTACTTCAACAAATGTCTGTTCTATGTTAGACTTTCATAAAAAGAAAGGAAAATGGGTCCTGGTCTATTGAAACTCAAAAACACAATCAGTCTCTAGAGACCCTTTTTGTTTTTTTTACTGTTTATGTATATTTGAGAAAGGGGGGGAGGGGCAGCGACAGAGGGGGACAGAGGATCCAAAGTAGGCTCTGCGCTGACAGCAGAGAGCCTGATACAGGGTTCGAACTCACAAACTGTGAGTTCATGACCTGAGCCGAAGTCAGATGCTTAACTGACTGAGTCACCGAGGCGCCCCTAGAGACACTTTTAAAACTCAAGGTAATCTTCATTTGACCTTTACCCAGGACAGATCCAACTCCCCCCAGGGGAAACTAAGCAACCTTTATTTAAGGAACTATCAAGGAAAAACTTACCAACATTCAAATATGACAAATACTGGGGCGCCTGAGTGGCTCAGTTGGTTAAGCATCTGTCTTTGGCTCAGGCCATGATCTCATGGTTAGAGGGTTTAAGCCCTGCATTGGGCTCTGTGCTGACAGCTCAGAGCCTGGAGCCTGCTTCAGATTCTGTCTCCCTCTCACTGTGCCTCTCCCCCACTTGCACTCTGTTTCTCTCTCTCTCTCTCTCTCTTTCTCTCTCTCTCTCGAAAATAAATAAAACATTTTAAAAAATAAGAAATTAATTAATTAAAAAATGACAAATACCAACAGTGGAGTCAACAACAGTATTTTGTAAACAAAAGTTTTCCATTCCCCAAAAGAACACCAGAAAAGCCTGTTAATCAATGAAAACCTGCTAATCAATGAAAGCCTACTAATCAATGAAAGTTTATTAGAGCCACTGCAGTAAGGAAGGACAGAATCTTTTTTTTTTTTTTTTTTTTTAATACATGAAATTTACTGTCAAATTGGTTTCCATACAACACCCAGTGCTCATCCCAAAAGGTGCCCTCCTCAATACCCATCACCCACCCTGCCCTCCCTCCCACCCCCCATCAACCCTCAGTTTGTTCTCAGTTTTT
>NC_064809.1:86815028-86915244 GCF_023721935.1 Panthera uncia
CCCTCCCCCATGGGTTTCTGTTATGTTTCTCAGGATCCACATAAGAGTGAAACCATATGGTATCTGTCTTTCTCTGTATGGCTTATTTCACTTAGCTTCACACTCTCCAGTTCCATCCATGTTGCTACAAAAGGCCATATTTCATTTTTTCTCATTGCCACGTAGTATTCCATTGTGTATATAAACCACAATTTCTTTATCCATTCATCAGTTGATGGACATTTAGGCTCTTTCCATAATTTGGCTATTGTTGAGAGTGCCGCTATAAACATTGGGGTACAGGTGCCCCTATGCATCAGTACTCCTGTATCCCTTGGATAAATTCCTAGCAGTGCTATTGCTGGGTCATAGGGTAGGTCTATTTTTAATTTTCTGAGGAACCTCCACACTGCTTTCCAGAGCGGCTGCACCAATTTGCATTCCCACCAACAGTGCAAGAGGGTTCCTGTTTCTCCACATCCTCTCCAGCATCTATAGTCTCCTGATTTCTTCATTTTGGCCACTCTGACTGGCGTGAGGTAGTATCTGAGTGTGGTTTTGATTTGTATTTCCCTGATAAGGAGCGACGTTGAACATCTTTTCATGTGCCTGTTGGCCATCCGGATGTCTTCTTTAGAGAAGTGTCTATTCATGTTTTCTGCCCATTTCTTCACTGGGTTATTTGTTTTTCGGGTGTGGAGTTTGATGAGCTCTTTATAGATTTTGGATACTAGCCCTTTGTCCGATGTGTCATTTGCAAATATCTTTTCCCATTCCGTTGGTTGCCTTTTAGTTTTGTTGGTTGTTTCCTTTGCTGTGCAGAAGCTTTTTATCTTCATAAGGTCCCAGTAATTCACTTTTGCTTTTAATTCCCTTGCCTTTGGGGATGTGCCGAGTAAGAGATTGCTACGGCTGAGGTCAGAGAGGTCTTTTCCTGCTTTCTCCTCTAAGGTTTTGATGGTTTCCTGTCTCACATTCAGGAGGAAGGACAGAATCTTGACAGAGTCTGAGTAAAATGTCTCAGAAGAGGAAGATAAAGACAGGGTTCTGGGGCCTGGGCTAGGTGATCGCAAGGTAAATCTTGGAGGACAGGGAACTAGCTGGGATCAGAATTTAATACATTGTATCTTTGATTGGATGAACATAGTGAAACTAGGATTTTGAAGCAAGTTCTTGATAAGTAAACTCTTTGAATTGGTTTACAATCTTAACCTCCAGGAGCAAGTATTGCCTGGAGCAAGTAGCAAAGCTAGATTTGCCTGCCCCAGTATTGATTAGTTAAAAATAGGAAAAGTATGATTTGGTCCAGGATTGATCAGCCCAGGGACAAGAATGTATATTGTTTTCGATGATGTATATTTATACTTTCAAATACAAAAATGATATGTGTAAATATGAAATTATATGCACAAATACAAAATGATATTTTCAAATGCAAAATGACGTAGACATATATTAAAATACAAATGAACTTGGGGCGCTTGGGTGTCTCAGTCGGTTGAGTGTCCGACTTCAGCTCGGGTCATGATCTCACGCTCCCGTGAGTCCGTGCCTTGCATCAGGCTCTGTGCTGACAGCTCAGAGCCTGGAGTCTGCTTCCTATTCTGTGTCTCCCTCTCTCTCTGCCCTTCTGCTGCTCACGCTCTCTCTCTCTCTCTCTCTCTCCCTCAAAAAAATAAATAAACATTAAAATACAAATGATCTTTTCAAATACCAAAAAATGATATAAACATTTATATTTTCAAATGCAAAAAACTATAAACACAGTAAAAATGTAAATTAACAATAAATGGTAAATAAACATTGTTATTAAAATATAAATTATTAACAAATAACATTAATGAAAATAATAGTTCTCTAACTATTAAGTACAAATAAAACAAAATGGAGCCTGGGTGGCTCAGTTGATTAAGCGTCACTTCAGCTCAGGTCATGATCTCACCATTCATGAGTTCGAGCTCGAGTCGGGCTCTGTGCTAACAGCTCAGAGCCTGGAGCCTGCTTCAGATTCAGTGTCTCCCTCTCTCTCTGCCCCTCCCCGACTCATGTTCTGTCTCTCTCTCTCTCTCAAAAATAAACATTAAAAATTTTTTCATAAAAACTCGATTATCCCCAAACTATTCTATAAATGCCATAAAATTTCATTTACAATTCAGGAGAGGTTTTTAGTGAAACTTGGCAGGCTAATGCTAGGATGTACAGAGAAAAGCAAAGGGCCAGGAATAGCCAAGACAGTATTAAAAAGAAAAAAACAGGTTAGGGAGACTTGCCATACAAATATGAACACTTAGTATGAAGCTATAGTGACTGAGACAGTGGCATATAATAACTGAGATGGTTATGGTTGTAGTAAATGACACAAGAAAGTCCGAAAAATCAGACCAAGACCCACATATACAAGAAACCCTGATGTTGCAGAGGAGGTCTTGCAGATCAGTCACTGAAGGATAATCTATCAATAATTGTTACTGGGATAACTTGTAACACTAGTGGTGGGAATACCCAATATTGTAACATGTCAGCTCTACCCAAATTATTCTATAAATCCAATGCAACTTCTTAAAATTTATTTGAGAGAGAGACAGAGGGTGCACATACACATGAGGGTGCACAGGTTGGGGAGGAGCAGAGAGAGAGAGAGAATCCCAAGCAGGCTCTGCACTGTCAGCACAGAGCACCATGTGGGACTTGAAGTCATGAACTGCTAGATCACGACCTGAGCGGAGATCAAAAGTCAGAAGTTCTACCAACTGAGCCACACACATGTCCCCAATACAATTTTAAGCAACAGAATTATCCAGAGAACTTTTTCTTAAAGCATACACATACACACACACACACACACACACACACACACACACTCCCCAAACTATAAAAGAAATGATTGATAAATTTAGCTATATTAAAATTTAGAATGTCTTTACCATAACAGACAATATAAATAAAGGTAATAGAACAGCCAAAAATCAGAAGAATACAATATATTTTGGGGATCGAGCCCCATCCATGTCAGGCTCTGTGCCTGCCCCTCTCCTACTCTCTCTCTCTCTCTTTCAAAATAAATAAATAAACTTAAAAAAAAACACAAATGATTGCAATATAAAGTAAATAAAGAAGCCCCACCATCAAAAGTAAAAGGTAAGCAATGAATAGAAAATTGTTCAAAACATACAATTCACAGAAGAGGAAAACAGAAATTAATTAATTAAATAAAAGTTACTTAAACTCACTATTAACCAGAGAAATGCTCATTAAAACAACAGAATATCATTTTAGCCACTGCATTGGTAAAATTAAAAAGCCAAATTAAATGTTTATCACTTGGTGATTAAAATACCCCACACTCTTTTATAATCACTACTAGATTTAAAAATATCCAAACAACAAAGAGTAAAAACATTGCACTTTCAGAAAATGACCAGTGTTGTAGAAGTAAATTAATAGGTTTCTATGATTTCATTATTAAGAAAGACTGATAAAAATTTTAAACTTTCCAATTGAGAAAGTTAGGGAAAAGGTCAAACAGGAAAACAGAAGGAAGAAACAAATAATGCACAATCTAGTAATAGCAAAATAGAAAAAATCAGAACTGATAAATAAATCTGAAGATGATTGGAAAGGAAGGGGAAAACAAATAATAAAATAAAATAGAAAATCTGAAATTTTTAATATAAAAGAAAAACCCCCCAAAAGGAAATTAGAAATTAGATAAGGGATATATCTGAGTATTTTTCAATCCCATTGAAGTAAATTATTCTCTTGGAAAATTAAAATTGCCAAAACAGACTCATGAAGTATTACAAACACGAATACGCCAATTAAATGTTATTAAAGAACTGTCTCCAAAAATAGTTCTAGGGCCAGTGAATATTAGTGAAAAGTACAATGAAGCTTTCAAGGATCAAGTATTTTCTGTGCTGTATAAACAGTTCTAGGGCCATAGAAAAACTGGAATGCTATCCAATCCAGGTAGCCAGCAGTAACCCTGGTACAAAATAAACACAACTGGGTTTATAAAAATAAAAGTAAACTTCAGTTACTGATGTGCAGTATTAGTCTGGGGTATCTTTCTATCAGGTGAGTTAATAGAAATACAAATGTCTGAAGATTATGGATTAAAGGAATATGTACAAGCCATCAAGACCTAGTGATGGGATGTCAAAGTTGAGAAATATACCAAATATGGACATTCTTATAAGCACAAAAATGAGATGAGCAAAAAAACACAGCAAGGTTTAAACAGCTCTAAAAGTGTTAAACACTTGTGTCACTCCTAGGGCCCTACAGTAGACTTCTCCCAGCTATTAGAAAACCAGGAAATACCAAATTGATACTAAATTAAAAATGGAGCCACATGGGTCCAGCTGCCTTGAAACACTCTCAGTGGCTGTGACGCCTACCGAGAAAGCTTATAGTAAAATAGAGTCCACGAATATCCATAGCATTTAGGAATATAAAAGTAATAATCTTAAATACCTTTTGACTAAAGCTAATGGATTACGTGCAATACGTAAACAAAAATTGTGATGAGACATTAAAGCAGTGATGAAATTGTGTACAGAGCTCAGAGCCTGCTGGGGGCCGGGCATGAGTGAGAGAAAGATTGGCAAAGGAAGCGAAGTTTGCGCAGAACCTGTTTCTACTCATCTGTACCTTCCATGTCACCTTATGGTTCTGCTGTCTCTAACCTTCGTATTCTAGTTGTATCTGTTTGGCTTTTATTTGCTGTTTGGTTGGTTGTTGAAAAAAACATTACAATGTGCTCACTATTTCCCAATGTCAATAAATTTCAGTAGATTTTCTTCACTTATTTGTATCATCATCATACTTACATAGAAAAAAAAAAATGTGGGGCGCCTGGGTGGCTCAGTCGGTTGAGCGGCCGACTTCGGCTCAGGTCATGATCTCACGGTCCGTGAGTTCGAGCCCCGCATCGGGCTCTGTGCTGACCGCTCAGAGCCTGGAGCCTGTTTCAGATTCTGTGTCTCCCTCTCTCTGACCCTCCCCCGTTCACGCTCTGTCTCTCTCTGTCTCAAAAATAAATAAACGTTAAAAAAATTAAAAAAAGAAAAAAAGTGTATCTCAGGGCGCCTGGGTGGCTCAGTCAGTTGAGCCTCTGATTTCAGCTCAGGTCATGATCTCGTGGTTTGTGCGTTTGAGGCCCCCATGGGAGCATAGATCCCGCTTTGGATCCTCTGTCTCCCCCTCTCTGCCCTTCCCCTGCTGGTTCTTTCTCTCTCTGTCTCAAAATAAAGAAATAAACTTTAAAAAAATGTATCTTATTGGGATTGATTCTTGTAAATTTAATATAGCTATAGCTAATGACTTAAAGATTTGTTACATGGCCAACCCCTACTAGAAGTATCTATTAAAAACAAAAACAAAAAAAACCACTTTGTTTGAAACAAAGGGTTTTGGCCAAGATGTAAAATATCTCTCAAAAGTAGTTAATGCCCTTCTTGAGTATTACTTACACCTTAATAAACTTAGGGGAGAATTTTGGCCAGGTATCACAAGAAATTTGTACTGTGGATTTCTAAGAATAAATGTGCAATATTTCTCAGGCAGTTGGCAGAAGGCATTAGGGCATTAGGACTTCTTTCTTTATATTTTGTTGATTAATAATTCTTCCTTTTGCATACAGAGATGAAAATTTCACCAAACAAAATTTTTAGACTTGCTTTAGTTTAATTTATCTCGTGTTCCTTTATGTACTCCCTCTCATGGTTTATCTTCCTTGGGCTGGTTCCCTATCTCTGGAGCTCCAAACTCAGTATTTATTTAGTCCCTTCTTCCACACTGCTCCACTCACCACCAATTCTCTTTCCCTTTCCTTCTCTCATTCACCCATCCCAGACTAAGGAGATTACAGTGATACACAGAAAGAGGCTCTCAGCCATAGCTCGCACATTAAAAACAAAGAGAAAGAAAAATGAATACCGCTATATTTAGATCAATTAGAATATTCCTTCCTTTGTGGGGTGCCTGTGTGGCTCAAACAGTCAAACAATGACTCTCAATCTCAGCTCAGGTCTTGATCTCTAGGTCATGGGTTCCAGCCCCGTGTTGGACCCAGCATTGGACTCCACGTTAGGCATGAAGCCTACTAAAAAAAATAATAAAATAGAAAAGAAAAGAAGATTCCTTCCTTTGTAACCTAAATACACAACCAAAATTTATATTCAAATTATACAGACATTGGTAGTTTGAAGACAACACCTCAATTTGTGTGGTCTTCTTCCCTACTTAAGACAACCTCAACCCCATACTTGTTTTATCTTGCATATTATTCTCAATAGTAAAACCATTAGATAGTTGCACCTGAGTGTACATTGATACAGTGGGTGTTTTATGTACTTATAAAATAAATACTCCCTTTCCTTAAATAACTGTCATTCCCACAGAAAAGATAGGCCAAATAAAAATATACATAAAACAATTGCTACCTCCCCAAGAGACCACCAGAATAACCTGGTGATCAAGGAAAACCAAATTTATTAAATCTACTACCGTAAGGGAGAACAGTGCTCTTTGACAGAGGCTTAGTAGCCTCAGAAGGAGGAAGATAGCAGGTGATACTTCATAGGCTATGGGAGTCTGAGTACAAATGGTTTAGGACAGCTCTTTTTTTTTTAATGTTTATTTAGTGTGTGTGTGTGTGTGTGTGTGTGAGAGAGAGAGAGACAGAGAGAGAGAGAGAGAGAGAGAGAGAGAAAGAGAGAGAGAGAGAGAGAGAGAGTGAGGAACTGAGCCGGGGAGGGGCAGGAAGAGAGGAAGACAGAGGATCTGATGCAGGCTCTGCACTGTCATCACAGAGCCCAATGCAGGGCCTGAACTCACAAAACATGAGATCACCAGCTGAGCTCAAGTTGGACATTTAACCAATGGAGCCACCCAGGTACCCAGGACAGCTCTTTTAAAACAAGGAATTGTTTTGGGTATTGAGCAAAGTTTTTGACATAATAGCTTAGGGCTGGTGGTATAGTGGCCACTTTGTCCTTGGTTTTCCAACACTTTCCCAGATTTAGCACTAAAACCCCTACATCCTGGGGACCCTTCAGTCCTGGACAAATCGAGACAGGTGAACATCCTAATGGGTGAGCACACCAGTACAGTGATTTTGAAGCAAGTCCTGATAGCTAAGATGTTTTTTCATATGTAAAGTATTTCATAAGTTTTATACGCCAAGTATTTGCCCAGATAAACCGTGTGTTTCAGCTAAAAGAGATACTTGCCAAGAAGAGCAAGTATTTTTTTAGATCAATTAGTTTGCAGAAATTTTCCTGAAATAAACAGTGAAGTTAGTTATTAGTTTATGGCCTTATAATCTTGGGCAAGAATTTACTAAAACTAGAGAAAAGTCATGTTAATGTAGATGGCCTGAGTTCTCAGTCCTGACACTTAAGCAACGTGGCTACAGTTGGTCTCAATTTTTTTTTAATTTTTTAATGTTTTTTTTTTTTTACTTTTTTTAACGTTTATTTATTTTTGAGACAGAGAGAGACAGAGCGTGAACAGGGGAGGAGCAGAGAGAGAGGGAGACACAGAATCTGAAACAGCCTCCAGGCTCTGAGCTGTCAGCACAGAGCCCGACGCGGAGCTTGAACTCATGGACCGTGAGATCATGACCTGAGCCGAAGTCGGATGCTTAACCGACCAAGCCACCCAGGCGCCCCTATGTTTATTTATTTTTAAGGGGGGGGGGTGGAAGGGGCAGAGAGAGAGGGAGACAGAGAATCCAAAGTAGGCTCCAGGCTCTGAGCTGTCAGCACAGAGCCCAAACACAGGGCTCGCACCCATGAATAGTGAGATCATGACCTGAACTGAAGTCTGACACTCAACCAACTCAGACACCCAGTCGTCCCCATAAATTCATTTTTTAATACTGATAAGAATTCAACAGAAAATATTTACTGAACACCTGAAATATGCCAGATCCTATACTAGGCACAAGGGACACTGTTAAAAGTATATCTGTAGAGTGACCCAAGGCTGGTGATGCGTTATCATCTACAAACACATATTAAGCATCTATTAGCCTTAAGACGATGCACTAAAGATTAGTGACTGAAGACAATGTACTCTTGCTGCCCTAGTCTCATCTAATCCTGATAATAAACATTTCATTTTTGCCTCAATTACTGAGTTTCCTTTAAAATTTACTGGGCACATCGAGGAGGGCTCCTGTTGGGGGGAGCCCTGGGTGCTGTAGGGAAACCAATTTGACAATAAATTATATTTAATTAAAAAAATAAAATAAAATAAAATAAAATAAAATAAAATAAAATAAAATAAAATTTACTGGGCCAAAAACACAGTAAGGCAAATCATCCACCTCTAAAAAAAAAAAAATGTCTCTTCATATCATGTTTTCCTTCTATACCAGTAGTAACACTAGGGGCACCTGGCTGACTCAGTCGGTATAGCATGCAACTCTTAATCTTAGGATCATGAGTTTGAGCCCCTTGTTGGGTGTAAAGCCTACCTAAAAAAAAAAAAAAAAAAAAAAAAAAAAAAAAAAGTAGTAACACCATCCTTCCATCTAGAAAATTATGAAGTTTTCTTTGATTCCTCACTATGGCTCAGAGCTGATACTTCCTCAGTACTGTGCCTTAACTGCTTCTAAACAATGATAGCTTCAAGTTCACAGTCATTATCAGCATTTATTTCCATTTAAAAATGCTTTGTTTTCTTTTTCAAAATGTCACTCTAAAGATTCTTAACAACAACAGCAAAAGCCAAATCTGAAATATTTTATTTGGGCAAAGGAAGTGAGCAGAAGCAAGAAAAGAAATTATTTCTTTTCAAAAATCATATTAACCCCACTTGACAGAAAACTGAAAGATAGCAAGTAACTTGACTTAAGGTTATATAGTTAATATATGCTAAAGCTAATATTAGGCTAAGAAGAATAGCCATAGGAAAGCAAGAAACAAAAACATATATTTTTTTAGGAGAAAAGACCAAAAATGAGAATCTGTAAGCAAAGGAATTTTCACCCCTTCATTTGATGACAGTTATCTAATTTTGTATAAATATATTGGTTGGATATACATAATAATTCCACTGATTGTGCTCAGGTTACTTTGAGAGCTTCTTTGGAACTGCCTTTAAAGTTTGTACTACCTTGTTTTATATTCTCAACTATGGCAGAGTCATCCTTTGATAATGGATTTAATATGGAGGAACAATCAAACATTATGTATTCAAAGTCAAATTGGAAATTGGATCATTAAGATCTATGATTAAACTCAAGCAGTTCATCACTAGGATCTGATGTTGTTAAGCAAAACAAAACAAAACAAAACAAAACAAAACAAAACAAAACAAAAAGCAATTAAAAAAAAACAGAATGAGATGAGGGACCAGGACATAGTTACTATAATGTCAAGAACACAGAACTTAAAACAGATGCTGGGTTTTTAGTCCAGCTCAGACACCAAAAAAAGTATAAGATGTTGATCAAGTCACCTCATCCCTCTGGACCCAAATTTCCTTCCAGCCATAAAATTTTCCTTATCAAATTATCTGGATGTCACTAGGGAAGACAGAGACCAGACCCCAAGAACATAAAATTCTGGAAAGGTAAGTTTTTATTTTTGTTTTTAATGTTTATTTATTTTTGAGAGAGAGAGAGAGAGAGAGAGCGCGCAAGTAGGGGAAGGGCGGAGAGAGATGGAGACACAGATCTGAAGCAGGCTCCAGGATCTGAGCTGTTAGCACAGAGCCAGATGCAGGGCTCAAACTCAGGGAGGGCGAGATCATGACCTGAGCCAAAGTCAAACATTTAACCCACTGAGCCACTGAGGCACTCTGAAAGGTGAGTTGTTTTTTGTTTTTTGTGTGTGTGTGGTTTTGTTTTTGTTTGTTTGTTTGTTTGTTTGTTTGTTTTTTACTAATGAAGAGATGGAAACTTTATCCAGAAATATTAAGAAAACTGCATCAAGTTGGAGAGTTCAATCAGTCAGGACATAGCCAGTGAGGGCTGTGAGGTCCTATTCCACTCTTGTATCCTACAAGCTGTCTGGCTACCAAGACTACCAAGTTGAACAAGTGTTAGACACAGGGGCGCCTAGCTGGCTCTGTTGGTAGAGCTGGTGACCCCTGATCTCAGAGTCATGAGTTCAAGTCTCACATTGGACATGGAGATTACTGCAAAAAATAGTGAACCCAATCGACAAAAAATTTCACAAGGGCTTGACAAAGTTTATTGACAAGGTTCAATTTTACGGCCCCTATTTGACAAAGGACTGTACTCCTGTTTCCACTCAAGTAACAAAACTTAATTTTCTCAAATATGTTTATTACAGTGAGCCATACATAACAAAGTTTGCTATTCTGACCATTTCTAAGTGTACCATTGAGTGGCATTAATTACATTCACAATGTCCTGCCATTCCTAACTGTGAAATCCAGAGGGCCGTGCTCCACCAAGCGACAGAGACAGCCAGAAGCCCCACCACTGACCTTTTGTTTTTTTGTTTGTTTGTTTGTTTTTCAACGTTTTGGGTTTTTTTTATTTATTTTTGGGACAGAGAGAGACAGAGCATGAACGGGGGAGGGGCAGAGAGAGAGGGAGACACAGAATCGGAAACAGGCTCCAGGCTCCGAGCCATCAGCCCAGAGCCTGACGCGGGGCTCGAACTCACGGACCGCGAGATCGTGACCGGGCTGAAGCCGGACGCTTAACCGACTGCGCCACCCAGGCGCCCCTGACCTTTTGTTAATGGACATGTATGTTCCTTCATCTGTAAAGTTGCAGGCCCTATACTAAGGACGGAGAACAAAAACTGGCATGGGACCGTGCTTCCACATGGACTTCGTGGATCAAGGTGGGTGCTGTTTCGGTGTTTTGTTTGTTTCCTTTACAGTCAGATAACAGGTACGTTTTTATACACGCAGGGAGGAAGGCAGGGTTGAAAGAGGCCGCGGATACACTTCAGAGGTCAAGGAGCAGCTCGCAGGAAGACGTGGCCTCCCAACACCCAATTCCAAAGACCGAGGCCAACAGGGTACCAAAGGGAAGCTGGTGAAGGTGCCAGGCCTGCGGAGGGCGGGGCGAAAGAGCCCTCGGGGAGGCTTGGGAGGGGCTGAGGGCGGGGCCTGGGCTGGGCGGGCATGGGGGCGGGGCGGAGATGCCGGGGCGGCCCCTGGGCGGGGCTTGAGCGGGGGCGAGGCCGATTCTGGTGAGTCGCTCCGCCCCGGCTTGGGCCTGCACCTGAAGTGGCCAGAGCCCGGGCGCTGAGTGCGGCTTCTTCTCCCGCCCGGCTCCCGGGTGGCGGTGGCCCACGGGAAGTCCGAGTGGGATGCGGCTGACGCGGAAGCGGCTCTGCTCGTTTCTCATCGCCCTGTACTGCCTCTTCTCCCTCTACGCAGCCTACCACGTCTTCTTCGGGCGCCGCCGCCGGGCGCCGGCCGCGTCTTCTCGGGGCCTAAGGAAGGGGGTGGCCCCGGCGCGGGAGAGGCGCGGCCGAGGTAGGACACTGGGTGGCCGCAGACCTGGCGCTCGGGTCCGGGAGTGCCCGCGGGCTCCCGGGTGCCTCTCGCCTCCTCCCGCCCTCGGTTGCCAGCCGTGAGCTCGGGCTTGAGGCGTGTGCGGGTGCCTCAGTCCTCGCCCGAATCTCGCACGCCATCCTCACTGCCCACCCCCAAAGCTGGCAGGGGCGCACTCCTGTATAGCACGTCTGGAGTACGCAAGGCGTGGCTGGTCGCCCAGTTCTTGGAGATGCAGCTGGGTTTAAGACCTCTATTTCCTCATTGAAACAAAGAGCCTTTTCTAATCATGCAGTGACTTGGGAAGGCCTGGGCGTTTTGCCTCCAAATTGTGATCTTCTGTCCTGTGTTTTGACCTATGTCAGATTCCGACTCAGATTTCTCTCTCCCTTTTTCCAGAATTTTGCACAACAGTCTAAAACTGTTGGACACTTTACATTCCGAAGTCAAGTTTTTATGTGTAGGATACGTGTGTATATACAACCTATAAAGAATTGCAAAAGGTAAACTTGTAGCTTGATACGTGCTATCCAGTTATTGTAGGTTTTATTTGGGAGAGAGAAGTTTGTGTCTCCTGTTAACATTCTAAGATCTTTCAGAATAAAGATTTAATAAAAATTAAATTTTGACTTCCTTTTTTTTTAATTGTATGTGTTTAACTAGTTCAAATTCAGTTGCTTTTAGCACTCCCTAACATCTAATTTAAATGGCTTGAATTTATCTACAAGACTGCTCTACCTTACTGATAACACTGTCACTCTTTTTAAAACACAGAACAATCTACTTTGGGAAGTGAAGAATGGAATCCTTGGGAAGGAGATGAAAAAAATGAGCAACAACACAGATTTAAAACTAGTCTTCAAATATTAAATAAATCCACAAAAGGGAAAACAGACTTCCATGTACAAATCTGGGGCAAAGCTGCCATTGGTAAGTTAATGTATAGAGCTAAGACATGTGAAAAGAATCCTAAAATGGACTTTATTAATATTAAATTAATTTATCTTAATACATTTAGGATATGTCATCATTTGTTAATTAAGGCGTCATGGTGCTTTTTTTTTTTTTTTTACTTAATATTCCTCCTTTCTGTTAAACAATATCTGTGTAAATATAAAGACATGTACATAAATATCCTATTGTTGGTCTTTAGCAGAGTACAGATTTATTTGTGGACACAAAGTAGAATGTAAGCATTATTATGTAGAAATGCCCATGTCCTCTGAATTTTCATGAATCTATGTGTTTATGGGATACTTGATGCACAAGTATAAGATGTGGCCTCTGTACTTGATGGCCAAACAAGTTTGGGAAACACTGAACTGAACAAAGTTAAACAAGGTTCTTTATTGCAGGACAATCTCAGAGCCTTTAATATGTCTGTGTTCATTATACATATGTAAAATGGGGATATGGTATATAGTTGATTAAACTTGAATGCCCACAAAAGTATTTTTGCTCTATCATAAGAGTCTAGTGTTCCAAGTTATATATTACACTCAATTAAAGAATGGGATCCTCAGAGTTACAAGAGTCAGAAAGAATTTAGTGAATTAAAAGAAACTTTACTGGACCTTTAAACATAAGTTGGATTTATGTACAATAAGGGATATGGATAGAAAGGGCCAGACCGGAAGAAAGTAATTGGAGAATGATGCTTTTGCCTTTAGCGTTTCATAAATTCATTCGCCCTTGCATCCAAATATACATCCTTGAAGATCACCCCTGACCTCCCAAGCTCCAATCAAATTCTAGCAATTTTTTCTTTATAAAATCTCTAATATTAATTTTTCTGTAAATTACCACTTCCCCATTCTAGTTTTTAAATTAAATCTATATCTTAACAGGTTTTCATGTTTTTAGACTTTTCTCTGTTTTTTTTTTTTTAAGTTTATTTATTTATTTTGAAAGAGGGAGCAAGAAAGAGAGAGAGCAGGGGAAGGGCAGAGAGAGGGAGAGACAGAATCCCAAGCAAGCTTTGTGCTGTCAGTACAGAGCTCCAGTCGGAGCTTGACCTCATGAACCATGAGATCATGACCTGAGCTGAGATCAAGAGTCATATGCTTACCCTGCTGAGCCACCCAGGCACCCCTGGACTTTTCTCTTTTCAATTCAATAAGCACAAAATGGCCAGCTGAGTTTTTATCAAACACTACTTTTCATCAACCTATTTCCCAGGCATAAAGGATTGTAATTCCATTCCTATTCAAAAAGGAGGGGGGCACCTGGGTCCCTGGGGGCACCCAACCTGGCAGTTGGGTGTTGAGCGACCAACTTCAGCTCAGGTCATAATCTCACAGTCTGTGAGTTCAAGCCCCGCGTCTGGCTGTCTGCTGACAGCTCAGAGCCTGGAGCCAGCTTCAGATTCTGTGTCTTCCTCCGTCTCTGACTGTGCCCCACTCACACTCTATCTCTCTCACTCTCAAAAATAAGTAAACATTAAAAAAAAAAAAAAAGGAGGAAAATGAAGTCATGGTCCAAGCAATTCTTAAATCCAACCAGGCAAATCATTAGGTTTTAAGGCCTGAGAATAATCTGTGGCTCAAAGTTGCTTCTAGTCTTTTGGCTCTACCTCTGTAGAGCCATCCTTTCTTTTTCATGAATGGTAGCATATGCTTGCAGCTCAATGGTTTTTTTCAGCCTGCTGATAGGATTTTGGGAGTCCAACACCCTTCTTTCATTTCAACATTTCTGTGTCCCCTCTAATCCAAGCTAGCAGTGTTTCTGCTGATACAGCATTCTCAAGTCTTTGTGGGTCTCCCATGTATGTCACTCCATTACACAAGAGCTCCTCCACAGGTCTTTCCTGGGTAATCCCATCTCTATTTCTGCCTTCTACTGAGATGGCTGAGGAGATCCATAGATGACACACCTAATATCCTCAAAGAGCCCTCTATGTGACTGAATATTTTAACCTTTTTATCCCTTCTGAGGCACTAGCAAAAAAGATATTCACCTACATCCTTGGCCTTTTTTCCAGAGCATGCCTTCCTGACAGTGAATCTCCTAGTTTTCCACCTCTTTTGCAATTGAATAGACAGAATTTCCCAAATCATCAAGTCCTGGCTCCTTGCTTTACAGTTTTTCCCTCAATCACTCTTTGCTCTCACATTTACTATAATCAGCAAGAAGAAACCAGGCCACAGCTTCAATACTACTTGGAAATCTTTTCAGCTAAATATCCAAGTTTATCATTTATACATTCCACTTTCCATATAATTTCTGGACACAATTCAGCTAAGCTTTCTGGTGCTAATATAACCAGGATCCCCTTTTCTTCAGTTTCTAATAGCATGTTCCTCATTTCCTTCTGAGCCCTCAGCAGCAGCACTTTTAACATGCATATTTCTACCAACAGTCTGCTCAGATATTTATAAAAACCAACATAGGGGTTCTTTTCTACTATACTTTTTCATGTGAGTTCTCACTAGCCGAGTCACTAACACCCATACTTCTACCTATAACCTGTCCAAGGCAATCTTATCTAGCCATTTTTTTTTAAATTTATTATTTGAGAGAGAGTGAACAGGCAGGGAAGAGGCAGAGAAAGGAGAGAGAATCCCAAGCAGGCTCCACGCTGTCAGCACAGAGCCCAACGTGGGACTTGAACTCACAAGCCATGAAATCATGACCTGAGATGAAACCAAGAGTTGGATGCTTAACTGAGCCATCCAGGCACCCTTCTCATCTAGGCATTTTTAAGTCCTGCTCCTCAAAATTCTTCCAGCCTCTCCCCATTACCCAATTCCAAACCACTTCCAGATTTTTAAGTATTTGTTACAGTAGCATTCCATTCCCAGGTGTCATAATCTGTGGTTTCCTATAGCTGCCATAACCAGTTACCAAAAATTGAGTGGCTTATACAACACAAATTTCTCATTTTTTTTTAATTAAGAAATAATTGACATTTAACATTATATTAGTTTCAGGTGTACGACATAATGATTCGATATATTTACATATTGTGAAGTTATCAACATAAGTCTAGTTAGTATCCATTATCACACATACGTGTACTTTCTTTTTCTTGCGATGAGAACTTCTAAGATCTACTCTCTTGGAAACTTTCAAATATACAAAACAGTATTATTAACTATAGTCACCGTAAACTTAGAATCTTACATTTTTGAGGGTAGAAGACTAAAATGTGTCCACAAGGCTGTATTCTTCTTAGAGGCTTTCAAGGAGGATCTGTTTCCTTGACTTTTGCAGCTTCTTGAGGTTACCCAAATTCCTTGGCTCATGGCTCCATATCACTCTGACCTCTACTTCCATTTTCAGACCTCCTTCCCTTACTCTGACACTCTTGCCTCCTGTTTGTGAGGACCCTTTGCTATATAGGGCCCATCCAAATAACCCGGGATAATCTCCCTGCCTCAGCATCCTTAATCACACATAGAAAGTCTCTTTTGCCATGTAAGATAACATATTCATAGATTCTAGAGATCACATCTTAGGACATACTGGGTGGACAGGGAGGCATTATTTGGCTACCACTTTTGGAAAGCTGTATCTGATTGGCTAGGTATTGAAACACGGTTATTTTGTGTATGTCCTCTAGTTCCCCGGGGCATTCTTACACATCTGTCAGTGTAAGTAAACCAGGGCTCCCAGGTTACTTCATTGGGTGACACTGCTTTCCTCTCCTCTCAGAGCTTTCATTCAGGTGAGATCATGGTAAAATACCAGGGGCTGCCGTAAGGAGAATGATACAATGGCATTTGTCTGCTGAGGGCATCGTGTGGTGAGGAATGTGTGTTCCAGTGAGGAGGGGTTACTATCTCCTGGATGTAGTGACTGTATACATGCATACCTGAGCCTCTGTGGTTGTGTTTGGCACAAAATCGTGAATCCCCCTAGTTTGTTATGATATAGAAACTAGAAACCGTTCTAATCATATAGTAACTTATATTATAACACATTTCAGGATAAAACAGGTAGTAAAAGTCCAGTGATAATTAGGGGTTTCTCAAATTTAGGGTAAGAAGATTATTGTCCTCATTATAACCCACATTTTGCCACATGTCACACTGTCAACCTCTGAATTCTGTCTCTCACACATTAACTGCCATATTGATGATTTTGAGCTATTGCCTGGTAGAACTGCCTACGAAGGGACCGAAGAGGAATAAAATCTGGTTTCTTGCTCAAATTTATGTAAATGAGCAGAGCATAAACTCATCTCACACACCAGAGTAAACCAGACAGTAAATGGGTTTGTTTTTGTTTTTTTTAATTACCAGGTTTGTATCTCTGGGAGCATATTTTTGAAGGCTTACTTGATCCCACTGATGTGACTGCTCAGTGGAGAGAAGGAAATTCAGTTGTAGGAAGAACACATTACAGGTATTAACTGTGCAACATTAACCTTTGTTGTATTTCTGTGCAATGTTTTATGTAAATACTAGAAGAAAAATAAAATAAGAGGAAAATATATTTAGAGACAGTTTTTGCACTTCAACTTGTGAAGAATAGAGAAGTAAACTCATGAATATATATTTGTAGTTAAAGCTTATCTGAACGTTTTACAAAATGCTTCCTTTTTAAAATTTTGTCTGTTTCATTTTTATTGAAACATTGCTGATTATATGGGAAAGCTCATGCTCCAAATTTTGTAACATTTGATTGTTGATAAGCATTTAACATTCCATATCTTGAAGGAATAATATGTAAACTTAAAAATATTCTCATTTTTCTCTTTTCATATAATAGTCATGTTCACATATTTTTATAATACTCAATTAGTGGGCGTGCCTGAGTAGCTCAGTCGGTTAAGCATCTGACTTCAGCTCAGGTCATGATCTCATGGTTTGTGAGTTCGAGCCCCATGTCCGGCTCTGTGCTGACAGCTCAGAGCCTGGAGCCTGCTTTGGATTCTGTCTCTCCCTCTCTCTCTGCCCCTCCCCTGCTTACCTCTGGGTGTGTGTGTCTCTCTCTCTCAAAAATAAATAAACATTAAAAAAAAATTTATAATGCTCAAGTAGTATCAAAGCTGTTGTTATGAGCTTTGAAAATTTTATAAAAATGTATTTGTATATGAGTTCTATCATGATTTAATTTGTATAGATTACCATTTTAATGAAATACTAAATCTTTTTTTAGATTGCATAAAATTTTTATCTATGATTCCATATTTTCTAAAGATTTTTTTAAGTTTATTTATTTATTTTGAAAGAGAGAGAGAGTGGGAGCATGAGTGGCGGAGGGGCAGAGAGAGAAGGAGAGAGAGAGAATCTCAAACAGGCCCCATACTGTCAACGTGGAGCCCAACATAGGGTTCAAACCCATGAACTGTGAGATCATGACCTGAGCTGAAACCAAGAGTCAGACCCATAACCAATGAGCCACCCAAGCACCCCCTAAAGATTTTTAAACAGGTAGAATTAAGATTGTTTGATTTAGGAAAAATGTGATCATTTTGCTATATGAAAGAGTGCTATTTTCTATTAGATTTTGCTTTCTTATTGAAATAAAAAATAAAAATAATTATTTTTAAATGCTTATTCCATATAAAAATTGTACTACTAGGGGGAAAAATGCCAACCAAAGATTCAGGTTTGTATTAGCATTCCGTTTATTTCCCACAGAAATCAAGAAGAAAAGCTATGGTTAATCTCAATTTCATTTGCATTTTCACTGCTCCTTTCATTCTCTGTTGACTTTATACACACTTGGAAAACAATTTCATTTCATGTATCTTTTCAAAGTAGTCATTCTTGAAAAGTAAAGACGGACTATAAGTAATACCCAATTTATATGAGGGTTGTTTGATTAAATATGGAATCAAGATATGGGGTTTAACTACATGTAGTACTACAGGTCTCTGTTTCAGAGGGAAGAAATGACTCTGTTCACCATGAATCAATAACACATGTGGTCTGTGCTCAGGATATGAATACATTTATGGTAAACTGAATTTTTGAGTCAGCCTGATGAAATTCTGCACACTGCGGGGGCGCCTGGGTCGCTCAGTCTATTAAGCATCCAACTCTGATTTCAGTTCAGTTTGTGAGTTTGAGCAACGCCCCCCCCCACCCCCACCCCACCGCAGTGTCCATGGGGCAGAGACTGCCTGGAATTCTGTCTCTCCTCTTCTCTCTCTCTGCCTCACCCCCACTTGTGCACATGCTCTCTCTCTCTCTCTCTGAAACAAAACAAAACAAAATTAAAGAAAAAAGAGCATGTACTGCAGCCAAAATATCTGAGTTCCAATTCCAGCTTTACCTCTTTATTTTTTAGTGTTTATTTACTTGTTTTGAGAGAGAGAGCATGCTAGCCGGGCAGAGGCAGATAGAGACGGAGAGGGAGAATCCCAAGCAGGCTCCGTACTATCAGCACAGAGCCTGACAAGGCTCGATCCCATGACTGGGATTATGACCTGAGCCAAAATCAAGAGTCAGCTGCTTAACTGAGCCACCCAGGCGCCCCCCGCTTTATCTCTTATTAGCTGTCTGAACTTGGGTAAATCTCTTAACCTCTCTGCCTGGATTTCCATAAATTTAAAATATGGCAAATAATAGTTTCTATTTCACAGGATTATTTTGAAGCTTAAACATTAACAGATATAGAGTGCTTAGAACAGTATCTGGCACATAGTAATCACTAAAGAAGTCTTGTGTTGTTACTAGTTTTATTATTTTTACTATTACTTAAATAGGTACTGCAACGTCTCCCTACCTTTCAGTTCCTTCTCTGTGTTTCCAGTATTGAATATTATCTCACCTTCATGTTCCTTCACATGATACATATAAAGATACATTCTTTATATTAATACCTTCAATTAGGTTACAAGCCAGCCTGGGACTCAATCTGTCTCTTGAAGAAACTTTGCCTGTCTCTACTCATAGCTATCATAGATTGATTTACAGTTTCGTTTCATGAGGCAACTTCATTTTTAATTTCTTAGGAGGAATCTTACCTCTGTTCATCATGGCCTTTGCTCATCCTTAAAAGACTGCATTCAAGACCCTATAATATCCATGTGCAGCCATTATATAAGATATATAAATGACTATCCATTTGATAAAATGAAAGCTAGATGCTAAATTACTTAATTTATTGTCATCAGGGCTCAATTATGGTATTTTCAATGAGCATCTGCTACTTAGGAAAAAGTTGAAAACAATGGAGTGCCTGGGTGACTCAGTTGGTTAAGCGTCCGACTCTTGATCTCAGCTCAGATCTTGATGTCAGGGTCGTGAGTTCAAGCAGCACGTTGGGGCTCTGCCCTGGACATGAAGCGTAGTTGAAAAGAAAGAAAAGGAAAGGAAAGAGAAAGGAAAGGAAAAGTTGGGGAAAAAAAGAAAAAGTTGAACTTATTTCTAAAGATCATGATAGAATAAATATGTCTGATTCTATTTTTAGAATTTCTAGACATTACTAGTATAAGAAGTTAGGGAGCTCACTACTCATCACAATGAGTGAAACCTTCTTTTAAAAGAGGATTTTTAAAACTACTAAGTTTTAATTTGCATTTCATAAAATTCACCCATTTGGGGGCACCTGACTGGCTAAGTCAGAGGAGTGTGGAACTCTTGATCTCAGAGTCGAGTTTGAGTCACATGTTGAGCATAGAGGTTTCTAAAAAAATAAATAAGATTTAGGGGTGCCTGGGTGGCTCAGTCGGTTAATCATCCAACTTCAGCTCAGGTCATGATCTCACAGTTTGTGAGTTCAAGTGCTGTGTTGGGCTCTGTGCTGAGAGCTCAGAGCCTGGAGCCTGCTTCAGATTCTGTGTCCCCCTCTCTCTCTCTCTGCCCCTCCCCCACTTGCACTCTGTATCTCTCCCTCAAAAATAAATAAACACTAAAAAAAATTTTTTTTTTACAAAAATAAAAAATAAATAAGATTTTTAAAAAATTCACCCATTTTAAGTATATGATTCAATTTTTTTTTAGTATGGTCGGCACACAGTGTTACCTTAGTTTCAGGTGTACCACATTGTGATTCAACACTCTGTATGTTATGCTGTGCTCACCACAAGTGTGGCTACCATCTACGTAAGTGAAAGCTTTATATGTAATATTAATGGTTACTGGGACTACCTTTAAGTCAAACACTGGACCATAGATCAGTGAGGGTTTCAGATAACATTCTCACTGGTAAACAAAGACAATGTAGTTAATCTTTCATAATTCGCATTCTCCCACTCTAGCCATGCGAGAATGAGAGTGGGACTATTCCATCACAAACGTTGAATTGGCAAGGTATGGAGTCACGATGGTAATGCCGACCACAAAAGCAGGGTGAATTGCAGCAGCTATTCAAATGTAAAGGCCGCTCATGAATTCAGTATACCTAGTTCGTAAAACCAAAATTTTAAAAACTGTTTATTAATCAAAATTGATATAAAATTCAGTGCCTAAGAGACGTGTGGACAGTACAGCTTGTGTATTCTTTTTTTTTTTTTTCTAAGATTTTATTTTTTAAGTAATCTCTCCACCTAGTGTGGGGCTCAAACTCACAACCAGGAGATCAAGAGTCACGTGCTCCACCGACTGAGCCAGGCACCCCATCTTGTGCACGTTTTTGTTTTTGTTTTTGTTTTTGTTTTAGAGAGAGTGGGAGTGAGGGGCAGAGGGAGAGAGAGAGAATCCCAGGCAGGCTCCAGCATGGAGCCTGACACGGGACTCAATCCCACGACCCTGGGATCATGACCTGAGCCAAAATCAAGAGTTGAAAGTTAAACCAACTGAGCCACCCAGGTGCCCCAGCACTTACAATTCTTTTAAGTTTATTTATTTATTTTGAGAGAGACAGAGTAGAAGAGAGAGAATCCCAAGCAGCCTCTACACCAGCAGCACAGAGCCTGATGGGGGACTCGAACCCACAGAACTATGAGATCATGACCTGAGGCAAAACCAAGAGGCAGACACTTAACTGACTGAGCCACACAGGCACCCCTGTTCTTTTTTTTTCTTTCTTTTTTTTTTTTTTTTTTTTTTTTTTTTTTTTTTTTTTTTTTTTGGTGTTTATCTATTTTGAGAGAGAGAACAAGCCGGGGAGGAACAGAAAGAAAAGAGAGAGAATCCCAAGCAGGCTCTGCACCATCAGCACAGAGTCTGACATGGGGCTCAGGGTCACAAACCGTGAGATCATGACTTGAGCTGAAACCAACACTCAGTCACTTAGCTGACTGAACAACCCAGGGACCCCTGTACTGATTCGTATCTTATTTACTTATTTTACTTAATTTTTTACTTATTCTGGCATTTGCCAGACTCATAGCTGGCAAATTAGTAGTCTTATCTATAATTCTATTAATATCATAGTGGTGTGTATATAGTGTTAGTTCAGTAGTACTTGTTGAATTTAGAAAAAATGAAACAATAATAATTACATTGGATTCTAAAAAATATATTCGGTTCATACTCAGCTTAAAACTCAAAATTTGAATGATTTCTCTGGCCTTTCTACATGTTGAAAGTACCTGCTGGGGGGCGCCTGGGTGGCTCAGTCGGTTGGGCAGCCGACTTCAGCTCGGGTCATGATCTCGCGGTCCGTGAGTTCGAGCCCCGCGTCAAGCTCTGTGCTGACAGCTCAGAGCCTGGAGCCTGTTTCGGATTCTGCTTCTCCCTCTCTCTGACCCTCCCCGTTCATGCTCTGTCTCTCTCTGTCTCAAAAATAAATAAACGTTAAAAAAAAAATTTTTTTTAAAAAAAGAAAGAAAGAAAGTACTTGCTGGGAGGAGATATTTTAACTAAGCCAAGGAGAAGAGAAAAAATATTGGAAATTATAAGTCCTGACTATTAAATATATGCTAAGAAATGCAGAAGAGTAAATCACTGTTCTAAAAATTCTGTCTATGAGCTCTTTAAATATGCTTGTTCTTCAGTTAATGGAATTTTATGATTGTTTCTTGACTAATAACCTTAGAAAATGAAAATGTACTTTTCATCACGCGTGAATATACTATAATATCTCATAAATAAGTCCTACTTTATATAATAAATGTATAGCTGGAAAGTTATGATTAAATTGAACTTTTGTAACTTGATTCATACTTTACATGCAGCAAGAGAATTTAAATAAATTGGTAGGGCAAATAACTCCCTGAGAGAGAATTATACTTATTCATCCAGCATCTACCGAGGCCTATACTACTTGTTCATACTAGGCTCTAAGGATTTCAAAGTGAACAAAATACTTTTCTCTGGCCCCAGGGAGTTCACAGACTAGTGGTTGAAACAAATACATAAATAATTTCCATACTCCATATAAAGCATATTGATAAGGATGTGAATACTCTATCGTGTTAGTAGGTAGGGAAATACAGAAGAAGGCAACTAACCCAGTCTAAGTAGAGTTGTAGAGTTGGGGGTATGATGCCTATCAAGAAAGACCTCCCAGAGGAGGTGACCGCTGAGCTGAGTCTTCAGAGATTAGTAGGATTTAGCAAAGCAGTGAGAGGAGAGATTATATTCCCACAGAGGCAACATCAGAGACTAAAAACTGATAAATAGCCATTTTGGTCATGGAATTGTAGACCATTCAGAACCCCTGGGGCATCATGATGGCGTGGGGTACCTGAGATTGGGAGTTCAGGGCAAGGGGCAGATCATGGTGGACCTCATGTGTGCCACGTTAAGACTCTTGGACTTTACTCTTGGGCAGTGAAAGCAACTGAAGATGATTAGACAAGATAGTGGTATTGTCGTGTATGTTTTTGGTGTAGATTTCTCTAGTAGCCATGTGGAAAAATGATTTCAAGGAGACAACTGGGTGCAGGCAGACCAGTTAGGAGACTATAAGTATCCAACAGACCAACAGATATATAACTAAGGGGTGAAATAAGAATATGCTGGCGCAGTTGGAGCCAGGGACAAGTTTGAGAAATATTTTGGGGCCCAACTATCAGAATTTAGGGATTATTAGATGTGAGGATGAGAGCAAGAAGCAAATCTGACAACCCCCTCGTTTCTAGCCTGCATGACAGGATAGCTGGTGTGCTATCAAAATAGCAAATACAGGAATAGGAGCAGGTCTGTCCACTCCTCTCCAGCTCACTGCACAGCACCTGCTTGACTCCCTGTTTCTCAACAGACAACCCTGCCTCCTATTTCCTCAAGAAAATTGAGTGTATCCATGATTATATTCTCTAACGTTCACCTTCTGATCTCCATCTGACCCCTCACCTAACCTTATGTCTTTCCCTAGCTCTGAGACTTCCTGGTTCAAGGTTAATTCCCTCCGCATGTGCTTCCCTTCTGCTCCTTCCCAGACCTTGCTCTCTCATTCATCTTTAATCTTTCACTCACTATTGCTTTCCCACCTTCTCATCCAAACTTTCAAGAGCGTCTGCATTCAGTATGCCCAATTCCTCACTTCTCACTCGCTGTCAACCCACAGCAATTTGACTAACACACCTCCCAACACACACAAAACTATTTGAATCTTATAGGATTTTTCTTTTACCCCTGAAGTTTCTTTACCCAGGTCTGTGTTTCCAAGACTGTGTACGGAGGCACCCTGGGGCACCATAAAATATATATTTTTAAAGATTTTATTTTTAAATAATCTCAACACCCAATGTGGGGCTCAGACTCACAACCCAGAGATCAAGAGTCACATGCTCCACCGACTGAGCCAGCCAGGCACCCCAGCACCACAAAATATTTTAAATATTTGTGGGAAATACGGTTATACTTCATATCTGTCAGACACCATGCAAACTACTGGCTCGAAGTAATTCACAGTTTCAACATTAGATCCCCCTACATTTATTTCAGTGATGTCATATCTTTGTGGAGCTGGGTTTTCCATGGTTGCTGTGCTAAAATTCAAGTACTGTGCAAAAATCAATGTGGGACAGGGAGTGATAGTGGCAGTGTCCATTCTGACTCAAAAGTTTGCAAAGGTGTGTAGTCGTCAACAGGTGCACACATCCATCTCATTATAAGGTATTTGTGGTTAGTTAAGAATGAAATAGGAGTTTTTTTTTTTTCTTTCAGTGTGTGCCTGTTATTTTTCTAAGTGACTTTTGGGCAGTTAGGACACAAATACTAAGTAGTTTGGATTTAAAGTACTTTTTTAAGTGTACTTATTAGAGAGAGAGAGAGAGAAGGGGAGGGACAGAGTGAGAGGGAGAGAGAGAATCCTAAGCAGGCTCCTCGCTGTCAGTGCAGAGCCCAATGTGGGGCTCCATCCCAGGAACCATGAAATCATGACCTGAGCCAAAATCTAAAGTCAGACGCTTAACCAGCTGAGCCACCCAGGCACCCCTGGACTTAATGACTTACCATACTGAACCATTACTCATTTCTTTTGGCTAAAAAAAAATTACTGAAACACTGAAAGTGCTGGGAATGAGGAAAGTTTAGGAACCTCACATTTACACCTCAGCTCCCCATCATTGACCCTGTGGCTCACACCATTACCTAAACATGACCTCGAGGTCTGGAAAGCCGATTAGTCAGAGCATGAGAGCCACGTTCCTGCTGCTGGAACATAAGAGCACTCTGCAAAAGAGAGCTGTGGAGATTCCAAGACTAGTCCAATGAGCCCCAAGTGAATCAGACCTCATTTCGTTAGTTTATGTGAGTCAATAAAATTAGAAGTATTCCTTTCACATGAAAGTGACATTTGAGCACAGCTTACTGTACTATTTTATTTTAACTTACAACTAAAACCAGGTACTAAAACACTTACTGTAAGCTCCCAAGTTAATGACATATGAACAAAAGTTTTGCAATGTCCATCTAAGTTAATACTGTGCAAAGTTATCTTTTGGTTTCTTCCTATACAGATATGGCATATTTCTAGTTATTGGAGACCTTTGTGATAGAAAGGCCCAAAACATTATGAGTTACTGAAATTTTTATAAGCTAGGTAAATATAGTTTACCTTTTCTGGCTAAATTATAAAATGTCTTCTGTCTTTATCTGTTTCTGTTTGGCTTAAGGTTTTTAACTTATTTAAAATAGTCAGCACCCGGGGGCACCTCACTGGCTCAGTCTGAAGAGCGTGCGACTCTTGATCTCAGGGTTCTGCGTTCGAGCCCCATGTTGGGTGTAGAGATTACTTGAAGATAAAAAAATCAACTTGTGGCAGTGCCCGTGTCACCGCCTCTGCATTGGCTCCACACAGACAAGGCAAAAGATGTCCAGCCTTACGGGGACTGAGTGGTGTATCGATCCTCTTGTTTTCCAGAAGTATCCTGGAAAGGAGCTTATTAACAACTGCACACTCTCCAAGACAGAGTCCCTGAGCTTTCTGAATACAGAACTGGCTGCCTTCACAAAGCACTCAGAGGACCCTGGTGTCCTTGACCTCACGATGAAGAAACTGGACCTCAACTCTGATGGGCAGCTAAATCTCCAAGAATGTGTTAACCTTATTGGCAGCCTGGCTGTAGCTTGTCATGACTCCTTTGCAAGGTCCACCCATTTCTAGAAGTAAATCCAAGGGGCTCTCGGGCCTGACTTCACACCACCCCCTTTCCTTCAAAGAAGCCTCAATCTTCACCTCCTCCTCGCATCCTACACATACCCTGGGCCCAGAGCATCCACCACCCTTTTGCAGGCCAGTCCTGCTGGTAGTTAATAAAGCAACAGCGTTGGGGCGCCTGGGTGGCTCAGCCAGTTAAGCGCCCAACTTTAGCTCAGGTCATGATCTCATGGCTCATAGGTTCAAGGCCCATGTTGGGCTCTGTGCTGACGTTCAAAGCCTGGAGCCTGGTTTGGATTCTGTCTCCCTCTCTCTTTAACCCACCCCTGCTCACACTTTGTCTCTCTTTTTCTCTCTCAAAAGTAAATAAACATTAAAAAAATTTTTTTTAAAAGTATTATTTGCAGGTTATGGCTTTGAGGTATAAAGCATTTTTCAATTGATATATATTTATTTCTTTATATAACATTGTAATAGATAAAACACTTGCACAGTGTTTTATAGTTCAATAAACACTAACATGAGAATACATATTAAATGCTATATTAAGTGATACAGAATAAAATTGCTATAGTAGTTTACATTAAAGGGGAATCAGAAGAGGAAGGTAAAGGTGGAAATGTGTTCCAGGAAATATAAGTAATGAACAAAGGCAGAGAGGCAGATAAGTTTGTGATTTAAGGGTGTATGGGAGAATGAGATTACATGTGGGGAGTGGAACTAATTTAGTCAGAAACAGTGGATTGTAAGGATAAAGGATAATGGTTGTAAAGCACTTAATACAATATTGGTCATGGAGCTTTCACTCAGTGTATGTTGTTAATCTGCGAAACAGCAGGAAACAGTATTATATCTGTACTTCAGTTTTAATTACATACTACTATAAATAGAAAAAAACTGGAAGTAGACATGACAAAATGCTGTCTAACCCTGTTTTGGGAATTATGGGCACAGAATTATGAGTGATGGAAACATCTTTTGAATTTTCCAAGTTATTATAATAACCGTTTGGTTATTAATAACCAAACTAATAAATGGTTTTTTTAATTATAAACCTATCTTAAAAAAGAAAGATGTAATTTTAAAAACAAATGAACTTGCAAAATTTGAATACTGAATTTACTTATCTTATTGTGCTTTTAAACAACGCTATTGCTTTTTTTTTTAACGTTTATTTTTAAGAAAGAGAGAGACAGAGCATGAGTGAGGGAGGGGCAGAGAGAGAGGGAGACACAGAATTCAAAACAGGCTCCAGGCTCTGAGCTGTCAGCACAGAGCCTGAGGGGGGCTCAAACCCATGAGTCGTGAGATCCCGACCTGAGCTGAAGTTGGACATTTAATCAACTAAGCCACCCAGGCACCCCTGTAACTTATAAATAATACTTTAAAGCAGTTATATCAAGGATGAGCAATGACAGGTAAAGATATTATCTCTCAGGGCATAAAGGCTCCTGGTATTGTTAGATAATCTTATTATAAATTATCCTGATAAAAACATTTTTAGACACAGTCTTATCTAGTTAGAAATTGAAATGAAATATTAGATAAGTTCAATACTATCCTTAGTAAAATGTTTTATGTCTTTTTAAAAAAATAGTGCAGAAGTCTATGTGACATTCTTTAAAATAGTTTGGGCACATGATATATATGTACTTAAATGTCAAATAACTAAGCTTGAGGCCCATCTCTACCATTGCCTATCTAGTGTTACTAGCTTTATATAAGTCATGTAACCTTTCTCAAAATTTCCTTTTCTTCCTTTGTAAAACTGACCTAGGGTAGGAAAGCAAGACTGGAAGACTTCATGTGCTCTAGGAATTAGGCCTCCCTATAAATCTAAAGGAGAAATTAAATGTTCATATACTACCAATAATAAATTTTTAACCCTGTCATAACTATTATCATGATCCCTAAAGTATTCTTTACCTCGCAGATTTTGCAGATTCTCTTAAATTGCTAAAGAATCATTGAATCATTGGCCATCTCAATGCTAGGTACTGTCCAACACAAAACACAGTTCTCATTCTCGTAGGTTACTGTCATTGTGTAATAAAGTCATAGAATCCACACAGTATACATACACACAAACAAAATATATATTTAGGTCTTGGGTTTTTAATATTATCTACTAACTCTAGTATTTGTTAACCATAGTGCCATGGAAACAACCTCTGAAGTAGATAGGTCTTAACTTACAACTCAGTGTTGCCATTACAAGTTGTGTAACTTAAGCCTGATTTCCCAAATGCAAAGTGGGGATTAATGTGCTGCGGAGTTGATAAAGGTTAAATGACAACCTATGCAAAATGCCTATCATCTATATAAAAGGCATTTAATAAATGTTAGGTTTTTTGTCCAACAATAGTAAGCAATAAAAGCAGGATTTCAGCATAATTGTACTAAAGACTCTGTCAGGTTATGGGGAGCCTGACTGGCTCAGTCAGTAGAGCATGTGACTAATGATCTCAGGGTTGTAAGTTTGAGCCCCATGTTGAGTGTAGAGATTACTTAAAAATAAAACCTTTTTAAAAATAAGATGGGGCACCTGGGTGGCTCAGTCAGTTAAGCTACCACAGGTCATGATCTCACAGTTCGTAGATTTGAGCTCCGCATCGGGCTCTGTGCTGACAGCTCAGAGCCTGGAGCCTGCTTCAGATTCTTTGTCTCCCTCTCTCTGCCCCTTCCCCAGCTCACACTCTGTCTCTCTCTCTCTCTCAAAAATAAACATTTAAAATTTTGTAATAAAATAAAACAACCCAGTCAAGAAATGGGCAGAAGACATGAACAGATACTTTAACAAAGAAGACGTCCAGATGGCCAACAGACACATGAAAGGATGCTCAACATCACTCATCATTAGGTAAATACAAATCAAAATCATGATGAGATATCACCTCACACCTGTCAGAATGGCTAAAGTTAGCAACATAAGAAACAACAGGTGTTGGCAAGGATACCAAGAAAGGGGAACCTTCTTAAACTGTTGGTGGAAATGCAAACTGGTGCAGCCACTCTGGAGAAGAGTATGGAGGTTCCTCAAAAAAACAAAAATAGAACTACCCTACAGTACAGCAATATTCAGTATTTACTCAAAGGATACAAAAAATCATATTCGAAGGGGCACTTGCACCCCAATGTTTAGAAGCAGCATTATCAACAATAGCCAAACTATGGAGAGAGCCCAAACGTCCATCAACTGATGAATGGATAAAGAGGATGTGGTATATATATATATATATATATATACACACACACACATATATATATGTGTATGTGTATATATATGTGTATATATATGTGTATGTGTATATATATGTGTATAATATATGTGTATTATATTATTATATATATATATAATGGCCACCAAAAAAAATGAAGTCTTGCCGTTTGCAACATGGATGGAGCTAGAATGTATTATACTAAATAAAATAAGTCAGAGAAAGACAAATACCATATGATTTCAGTCATGTGGAATTTAAGAAAAAAAAAAAAACAGATGAACACATGGGAAGGGGGAAAAAAAAGGAGAGGGAAACAAACCAGGAGAGACTCTTAATGATAGAGAACAAACTGAGGGCTGATGGAGGGAGGGAGGTGGGAGATGGGCTAGATGGGGGATAGTTTTTAAGGAGGGCACTTGTGATGATCACCAGGTGTTGTATGTAAGTGATGAATCACTGAATTCTACTCCTGAAACCAATATTACACGGTATGTTAATTAATTAAAATTTAAATAAATTACCCCCTCAAATGGAAAAAATAAAATAAAAAATAAAATCTTTTTAAAAATAAAGACTCTAGTAGGTTATATGGTTTAGCAGGTTATAAAGAATCCAGGACCACTGTGACTAATTTTAACATAGCTTAAAGCTATTTTTTGTATTTAACACTTAGGTTAAAATAATTTAGAGGCAAGGGCACGTGGGTGTCTCAGTCAGTTAAGTATCTAACTCTTAATCTCAACTCACATCTTGATCTCAGGGTTGTGAATTCAAGCCCTGCATTGGGCTCCACACCTAGCATGTGGAGCTTGAAAAATAAAAACAAAAACATAACCCACAGCAGACACATCCTTTAAAAAAATAAATAATTTATGGGGCGCCTGGGTGGCTCAGTCGGTTGGGCGGCCGACTTCGGCTCAGGTCATGATCTCGCGGTCCGTGAATTCGAGCCCCGCGTCGGGCTCTGTGCTGACAGCTCAGAGCCTGGAGCCTGTTTCAGATTCTATGTCTCCCTCTCTCTGACCCTACCCTGTTCATGCTCTGTCTCTCCCTGTCTCAAAAATAAATAAAACATTTAAAAAAGAAATTTTTTTAAAATAAATAAATAAATAATTTTAAAAATAAAATAATTCAGTGTTGTTGGTTGTTCTAAAGGAGCACATAATATAAAAATGTAAGTTATGAAACATGTCTGTTCCTTTTATTACTTTTTTATTATGCTAAGGAGCACATTCTCATTTACCCATCACTGAGAACTAAAAAATTCCCATTTGCTTCAGATATTTAACTTCCCTCTTAAAAGAATTAAATATTCCCAGTAAAAGGGAAGCTTTCTTTGTACTGTTCCCATTTCTTTTCTCTTCCTGCTCTGAAGCAACCATTGTAATGAATTTGGTGTGTATCCTCCCATTCAGATTTTTATATTTATACTTATAAAATTTAAGCATAATTTTTGTATTATACTTTCAAATTTGCACACAAATATCATATTCTGTGGGTATTCTGCACCTTGCTTTTTCCCTTAACCTTGTGTTTTTGAGACTTAACCTCCATGGATGTTTACACCAGCATCCGTTTCTCAGTTCATCACTTACAATTCATTCAGATAAAGGCATAATGACAACTCACACCCTAAAGAGGATGGGAACTACTGACCTAAACACCTTTCCAGTGTAAACTACACGGAGTTTCATACTGTTCAACTGTGTTTCTTTGCTTAACGACTCAAACTCTAGCCAGTGCTTATTTTGAATGTGGTTAAAAACAACAAAGCTGCCACATTTTTTTTTTCTTTTTTTGTCTTTTTTTTTTAAGTAGGCTCCATTCCTGTGGGGCTTGAACTCATGACCCTGAGATCAAGAGTTGCATGTTCTACTGAGTGAGCCAGGCAGGCACCCCCAAAGCCACCACATTTCTGATTATCATATGCGATTGATCTGCATACAACCAAGCTTCCCATTAATCAACAGCCATGCTCTATCATTCAAACATGTTCAAAGAAACTTGTATTAGAGAAATTATGTTTCTAGAAAGAATGTAGGTTACATCTCATTGTAGATTTTATATAAAATGATTTAAAACTTCTGATATCAGGGGCACTTGGGTGGCTCAGTTGATGGAGCAGCCAACTCTTGATTTCGGAGCAGGTCATGATCCCAGAGTCATGGTAATGAGTCCCATGTCGGGCCCCACACGGTGCATGGAGCCTGCTTTGGATATTCTCTCTCTCTCTCTCTCTCTCTCTCTCCCTCCCTCCCTCCCTCCCTCCCTCCCTCCCTCTTTCCCTCGCCCTCTGCTGCCTCCCCCACTCATGGGCACATGCACACACACACACACACACACACGCATCTCTGTCTAAAGTAAAAACAAAAAATAGTTAAAAAAATAAAACTTCTGACATCAAATACTTTTGTTCTGTTTTTTTTTTGTCTCTTGTTTTTGTTTTGTTGTTTGTTTTTAACAGCTTCATCACTGGCCCAGCTGTAGTCCCAGGGTATTTTCCTGTTGATGTGAATAATGTGGTACTCATCCTAAACGGAAGAGAAAAAGCAAAGGTCTTTTATGCCACCCAGTGGTTACTTTATGCACAAAATTTAGTGCAAACTCAGAAACTCCAGCATCTTGCTGTTGTGTTGCTTGGAAACGAACATTGTCATAATGAATGGATAAGCCAGTTCCTCAAAAGAAATGGAGGCTTTGTGGAGCTGCTTTTCATAATATATGATAGCCCCTGGATTAACGACATGGATATCTTTCAGTGGCCTTTAGGAGTGGCAACGTAAGTACAAATATTATTACGTATTTCTAGACCCTAAGACCTGAATTTCTGAATCAGGAAAACGGTGCTTTAAATTTGTAATAAACATAGTTCTGGAATCATCTGGGAAGCCACGTACAATCTTTTCCATGGAAAAAAAATCTGGTTTGGTCTCAGGCTTCAGTAATAATAATAATGTTTTTTAGAGTATTTTAGCATGTTATAAGGAGAGCATATAAGTTATTAGGGGTTTTTTGTGTTTAAAAACTCCAAATGTATAGGATGAATTTTCAAGTTTATCAGTAGTGCCCTAAAGAGATGTTTAACTGGGGCAGCTGGGTGGCTCAGTTGGTTGAGTGTCTGACTGTTGATTTCTGCTCAGGACATGATCCCAGGGGCATGGGATCAAGTCCCATGTCAGGCTGCATGCTGTGTGTGTAGAACCTGCTTAAGATTCTCTCCCTCCCTCTCTCCCTGTGCTCATCTCCCCCTCTCCCCAGTTCACATGTTCTCGCTCTCAAATTAAAAAAAAAAAAAAAAGACGGTGAATTGTTTAACAGAGAACAGCAGACCTTCTTAAAACAATTTACAGAATCTATATAATTTATAGTAAAAACAAACAAAATTTTACTTGACAAACAATATGAAATCAGGAGCATATGGTATCTTGAGGGTTTGAGAAGATCATAATATGCTCAGATCTGCCACTGAGACTGCTTGAACTGGCACAAATTTCTTCTATAATAAGAGGGGCTAATTAAGTAATAGCTAACTAAGGCTTCTGAAGATGTCTATACAGTCTTTATAAAATGGAAAGCTTATTTTTTATCTTTCTGTTAATAGAGGGCTTTTAATCAAGTTGACTTTAAGGTAAGTTAAACTTAGATCAAGCACTGCTGCATAAACTTCCTAAGAGCAGGGGATTTGTCTCTTGCTCACACTACCAGCAGAGCCTGGAACCAACCAAGGCTGCACAGAGTAGACAATAAATACTTGTCAAATGGATGAATTAGGAGAAATCTCACCAACATGCGTTTTGAATTAGATACTCATTGTTCATTACTATCACTTGTTACCAAATGTGACCTTAAACTGCTACTTGGTTGGCTACACAAATATCATCAGATAAGCATATTCACAAGACCTATTTCCTGGCCCATGCTGCAGTATTTCAACTAAGTTTGTGGTAGAACCAGACCAAAAGATTTATATTAAGTATAGCCGGGTATAAGACCCTTTGAAAAATCTATCCCTTGAGTAGAGCTCATACTTATAAAATGCTTTGAAACAAAATTACCCTTTTGCAGTAACACTACATGGGCTATTCATACGGTTTCCGTACATTGAATGGAAACTCTTTGTAATTCTGTTATTGTTGGACTAGGCCAGTACTTTTTTATAGATCAGTGACTTCCAACCCAATGCACCTTTGCCCCCCAGGAAACATTTGGCAATGTCTGGAGATATTTTGACTTGTTACAAGTGGAAGGGGGAGGTGACAATGGTATCTGGTGGACAGAGGCCAGTGATGGTGTGAAATATCCTACGATGTACAGGACAGTCTCCACAACAAAAAGTGAACTGGCCCAAAATGGCAATATGGTACGGTTGTAGCGCAGGTGCACAATTTGGTGTCTATTCCAAATGCCCATAAGAATGGGCTGATTGCAACAGGCCTCTCCTGCATGGCTGCAAGGCTTTTTCATTTGTTTGTCTTTGTAATCTACTTTAAAAGCCTTTGGAGTTGGAGCTCTTTGCTACAGCAGTATGTGTTCTGTAATCTTTCCATCACCTGGCTAAAACAGTAATTAAGGGACACCCGGGTGGCTCAGTCAGTTAAGCGACCGACTTCGCACAGGTTGTGATCTTGCGGTTGGTGAGATTGAGCCCCGCATCAGGCTCTGCACTGACAGCACAGAGCCTGCTTAGGATTTTCTCTTCCTCTCTCTCCGCCCCTACCCAGCGCTCGCTCGCTCTCTCTGTCTCTCAAAATAATAAAAATAAGACAAAAAATATAACTAAAATAGTCATTAAATCATGATCATTATGAATGTAGATTATACTCTGAAGGTATTTCAACCTTCCTTATAACTACAAGCGTATGGAAGTTGAGGAATATAAAAAACAAAAGCACTTCATGCACTTAACCTCTATATCAATTTTGTAAAAGGTGCCAGCATGAGGGCATTTTCTTTTTAAATTTTTTTTAAGATTTTATTTTTAATCTCTTATACCCAACATGGGGCTTGAACCTGCAACCCCAAGATCAAGAGTCCCACACTCCAATGTGAGGTTATTTTCTTAAGTCAGTAGATTAAGGGACTTTTCCCAAGTAAGCTTGGAAAATTACAGTTTGGAGTTTAGAAGATCATATTTGAAATCTCTTCTCTCTGTACCCTCATGCTACCTAAGATGTTAGGTTATGATAATTTGCCAATCTGATCGTCATACGTTGTTAACTCCTATGTACTTATTTTTGTAGATATAGGAATTTTCCTGTGGTGGAGGCAAGCTGGTCAATGCTGCATAATGAAAGGCCCTACTTATGTAATTTCTTAGGAACCATTTATGAAAATTCATCCAGACAAGCACTAATAAACATTTTGAAACAAGATGGGAATGCTAAGCTTTGTTGGGTTTCAGCAAGAGAACAGTAAGTTCTATGTTTACTTGATTCACCCACTTTGTTCTCAGATCTGAGAGTTGCTCTATGTAGCAGCACAGGTTTCCAAGGAGACTTTGTTAACTTCATTCATACCAGTCTTTCTGCAGAAGAGATATTGGTAGTTAAAGCTGTGTAGAAACTGGGTTTCTATCATCCATCCTGAAGAGGAATACTAGTAACTGTCCTATGCAGATGTCAATTTTTAAGATTCCACAACAGTATCTGTTAGCTAGACCTGACACACAAGACATTATGAGTGCCAGTAAGATCTTAGGTTCATCCCTGAGATATTCAGCAGACCAGATTCAGTGTTCCAAGACTGGCATGAAGTACTCCTCTCATCTTCAGAACCTGACACCACCCTGAGGACAGGAGGACAGGACATGCTATTCTTTGAATCTCCAGATCCAACATAAGATCCTACACAAAGTAGGCCAAGCATAAATGGGGAGTGGATGGATGGTGGGTGGATGGATGGATGGATGGGTGGATGGATGAATTTAATAGGTTAACTTTCTTCCATCTTTTACATGGTAGTCATGAAACACATGTTCATGGAGTGAAGGAAGGAACTTTGGAATTATTCATTTTGTTTTTAAATAAATGCGGTTTTGTGTGTAATCGAAGAACTGCCTAAAAATGTCCTTCCAGATCTAGAAATATACTAATTGTAATAGATACTCTCTTTTTGAAAGCATAACTCCCAATTCTACTGTTAGTGTAACCATACTATATCCATTCAGTCAACAAATATTTTTCAAGCAACTGCTGTATGCCAGAAACTATCTTAGCCATGAAGGATACAGCAGTGGACAAAACAGTGAGAAGTCCATGCCCGCCTAGAACTCACATGTTTGTTGGAAGAGACAAACCAATAAAATATATTGTGTGTCAGAAGATGATAAATGCCGTGTAAAACGAGTTGAGCAGAGGGGAGATGTAGCAAGGACTGGGAATTAGGAGTAGAGCATCGGATGTTCTAGAATGGCCAAAGAAAGCTCTAGTGTGAAGATTACATGCAAACATGGACCTGAAGAAGGGGGGGGGGGGGCTCCCGTGTCTATTTAGGAGAAAGGTAGTGCAGGCAGAGAGAGCGCAGATGTAAAGAGCCAAAAGGGACAGCATACCAGGAAAGGAATGAGTGAAGGCAGTGAAAATATCAGAGTTCATTGTAGGAATAGAATTATTCTTGTAATTCCTCTCATAGCATTGAGCCAGGAGGTGGAGTGGGTGTCCTTCTTGCTTCTCATTGCTGCTTCCAGACCATTCTCCCTTTTTTCCTCCCTAAAATCTCCCGTTTTAAATATCATTCCCGCAGAGAAAACCTTTCATTGCTCTTCCTCTTTGAAATCATTTACTGATCCTGGGGTTTATCTCCTTCAGTCTCTGAAGAGTTTAGTTCTGGCACACTCCCACTCTCTCTGATGTTACTCTGACATAACTCTTGGTGATGCCCAATCTATACAGATGGCCCTTCCATCACCTTTTTCTTACCCCCTTTATCCAGTGATCCGGTTCTCCATTTGGTTTGGCCATTCGGTGTCATGGTCGTTTCTTAGACCTTGTCATAGCACATACTGTGTCTTCTCTGTGATCTCAAGTCCCAGCATGTCTCTCTGTAACCACCATTTTCTGTTATTCCCTCTCAGTCCCTGTAAATATTTGACTCCAACAATTTGGCTGAGATTTATAATTCATTGTTCCTGCTACTTTTCATTGTCCTTTGCTCACCTCATCTCTGCTTTCTTCTTTTCCCCACTTAAATTTCATAGTCAACTATGACTGGTATACATTCAACTCCCTAGTTCCCTAATGGAGCAAACCCTAACTGGTTAAATCCAGCTCTCCTATCTGCTCTATACCTGTACCAGGCAGCCAAACACACACAACATGCGTGCACACACACACACACACACACACACACAGAATTGTGTCAGTAGACATAGCTTTAAATACATGACCTTGACTCTCAAGTGCCCTGCAGTCATACATTTCCCTTGTCTGTGTATTCTCCACCTTTCCCACAAGACTGTTTCGTACCTTCTTCTCCCTTCCCAGTCACCATTACCTTCCGACCCTATTGCTTATTTCACTGAGAAGATGGGAGCAGTCAGGAGAGAAGGTCTAGCTTTCTGACAGGTCTCTCAGCTTCTACCCTTGCCCCTGGACAGTCTGTTCTCACCACAAGGGCCGGATTAATTCTGATAAAACATGGGTCAGGTCAGCCACCCCTGATCACAACCCTGCTTGATGGGATGCTCTGACTTCATCTTCTACACCTCTCCCCCTCAGTCACTCTGCTTCAGCTGCCCTGGCCTCCTTGCTGGTCCTTGAACTTGCCAGGCACACACTGTCCCATGGCTTTTATGCTTGCACTTCACTAGATTCACCCCTTCAACATCTGCGTGGTTTGCTGCCTCACCTCTAGCTCTGTACTCAGAGGCCCCTGAGATGAGATGCTCCCTGATTACCCATTTAAATCTGCAACGCTGCTGGCTCAGAAACTCACTCCTCACTTCTCTGCTTTATTTTTCTTCATGGTACGTAATTAACACCTAAGCAAGATACTGACCTGACTTGATTACTATCCATTTCCACCACTAGACCTAGAATATGAGCTCCATAAAGGCAGAATTTTGGAGGGGGAGGTAAGGAAAGGAGACCTGGCACACAGAAAATATTGGCGGGATACACATTCATTCAGAAATTTCAAGGTGACTACTAGATTTTAAACATGACCAGCTGTAAACTTTTCACATTCTTAAATATTTTCAATAAATCTATTTGGGCAAGATTTTATCTATTTCTTCTGCCCGTCATCTCTAAAATGTGTTTACCATTTCTTACAACTGACGTTTGCTTTCACAAAAGACTTGCTTTAGTAAAGTGAAAACTACAGTTATTTTTCTGATTTGTTTAGGTGGCAGCCTCAGGAAACAAATGAAAGCCTTAAGAATTATCAAGATGCTTTGCTTCAGAGTGACCTCACATTGTGCCCAGTAGGAGTAAACACAGAATGTTACAGAATATATGAGGCTTGCTCCTATGGCTCTGTTCCTGTGGTAGAAGACATAATGACAGCTGGCAGCTGTGGAAATACGTCTGTTAACCATAACGCTCCTCTGCAGCTACTCAAGTCCATGGACGCTCCCTTTATCTTTATTAAGAACTGGAACGAACTTCCTGCTATTTTAGAGAAAGAGAAAACTCTAATTTTACAAGAAAAGATTCAGAGAAGAAAAATGTTACTTCACTGGTATCAGCACTTCAAAACAGAGCTAAAAATGAGATTTACGAATATTTTAGAAAGTTCATTTTTAATGAATAATAAAGGGTAACTGTGAATTATCTTTTTGACCAAAGATCTGATTTTTCTTAAATCATGTCTAGTCGGGGGGGGGGGGGGCAGTATTTGTGTGTGTGTGTGCATATAAATGTCCTTTGAGATACACTTGTAGACCACAGATTATGTCTGTAATGTTGACCAAGCGCTTCCATAGTAGGCCACTCCCAAAAATGAAATTAAATGTTACTCAAACTCACAAAGTCAGTGATTTAACATTTATCGGCTCTTCTCGCCCATTTAAACCCATCCTAGGGACACAGCATTGTGTGGTAGAAAGACGGCTTTGGAGTCAGACAAAATCTAGGTTAAAACCTTGACTTTGCACCTACTACCTGGGGACCTTGAGCAAGTCATCTGAGTGTTGTGAGTCTCAGTTCCTTTCAATGTGAAATGAAGATCATGGTACCTCATAGGTTAAATTTTAAATATGAGGGGCGCCTGGGTAGCATAGTCAGTTAAGCACACAACTTCAGCTCAGGTCATCATCTCGTGATTCATGAGTCCAAGCTCTGCGTCGGGGTCTGTGCTGACAGCTCAGAGCCTGGAGCCTGCTTCGGATTCTGTGACTCCCTCTCTACCCCTTGCCCACTCATTCTCTCTCTCTCTCTCTCTCTCTCAAAAATAAATAAACATTAAAAAAAAAAGTTTAAAAAAATCTTACAGAGTTATATCTTCAGGTTACTCAAGTTTTGTTGGATTGTGTCAAAGTAGGTGCCTGGATGTACAATTTGGTCATAATTCATACAAGACATATACTGGAAACAGAGCCAGAAAATTAGTGCCTAAACTGGACAGAAGTTGTCCTTGAAGTACAGAGTAAAACTAGCCCACCCAGAGGGGAGCGCTGCACGTGAAGCCTGGCTGATAGCCTGAGAGCAGTGGCTCTGTAAGGCCTGCGTGAGTAGTCTTACATCTTCAGGTCCTTGGGCTCCTGAATGGATACAAGCAATCTTGAGGTCAGTCTGTTGCTACACCTCGCTTTTTATTCTATCAGGAATCGAATGGCTTAACTCCCGTGAAATGAGGGGATTTACATCATTGTTCCCTTCCAGGAGATTTTTGTCTCCTCATTATATGAATGGCCCTAGATAGTCAACAGGTCTAAATTTCCCCCACACTTTGTTAGACCTGGAGTTCCCACAGGGGTGTCCATATCACCAGGTCTGGCAGCCTGCTCGTGAAGGACCTCATCTTCACATCACGTTGGAGAATCATGGTGCCTGCCACAACCCTATTCAATTCTAAGGAAACTCATCCACCTGTGTACTGTGTTTTACCACAAGATGGTACCATCTTTCTCTTTATGTGGTACTTGGTGCTGCTTGTCAACCTTCCAAAGAATACTTTCTGCATTTATTGATCCATTTGTTGCCAGCAAAGCCTTTGGAATGTCAAGACCTTGGCAACAGACAAGTGAATCATATCAAAAGAAATGTTCCAGTGTCTTCCAACATCCTTCCTTACTCTACGGAGTTTGTGAGTTACTTTCTAACCGGCAACTCCAAGCTGTCAGTTGACTCTAGGCTTAGTTGGAAATCTGCCTACATAGTTCTGGCGATTTGCATGACAAAACTGGAGTCCATAAAGCTTGAAGCTCCAGAACGCATCAAGGTCTGAATTCAAAGTTTCACTAAACCAGAAATACAGGCTTTGAGGCCAATGCTGGAAGGGAACTCCACTATTTCAGGTTGCTTTTCTGTCACTTATACAGAATTTTACACCTCAAGAAGGAGCCAGTCAGCTGAATGCATTCATACATTAAATATTTTGCAACATACCCTATGTACCAGGAATGTACCTATATGTAAGGAATTAAAAAACAAACGACAACAGCAACAAAAACTGTGTCCCGTCCTCAAGAGCTCACAGCCTGCTGGAAGAGAGAATTACACAAATATTACAGAGCATTCGTGCTAAGAATTCCAGTAGACATATTTACAAAGAACTATGGGAATTCAGAGAAAGACCTGTCTGTCCATGGATAAAGCATCCGAACTTGTCTAGAGTGGAATTTAAAGGATAGATTTCATGGCATCTTTTAGTACCAGCATAGGGACTTTGGGGCAGAATTTTTTCCCCTCTAGGATCAGCTGGAACCAAGACTTTCCTGATGCATTGCTTGAGGAGAAGACAGGTTCCTGGGATGGTTATAAACTACTCAGGTTAACTGCCACTAGGTCTATGGAACCACCCATCAGCGCAGGCAAAGGGTTTCAGTTAACTCCATCCATCAAGTGAATGCATCCCCCAGGGGATTCATCCCAGAGGGGATCACTGAAAGCTGGCTCATTGAGAGGGTAGTTCCCAGAAGGAATTGCACTCCCACTTGATGCAAGTTGTCTGGCCTATTGCCATAGTGTCTTCCAAGTGTCACTGGTCCTAAAGTGACTTTTTTGTTTCCATTTAGATGTCTTTCAAACATCTTAAACTACACAATTAGTTGTCTTCCTCTTCCAAAACACACACACACACACACACACACACACACACACACCTACTTCCTCTCAAACCTTAATCTCAGTAAATGGTGTCACTAACCACGCTGTTTGTCAAGCTAGAATCTGCAAATTCCTATTTATTTCTCCCTAGCCTTTCAATTAATTACCAAGTTCTATACTTTTATGGCTCTTCAAATTTATATTTGGCTCAGGCACATTTTGTAATAAAATAATCTTTTTTCAGGTAGCAAGTATCTGCTTCAGAGATAATATGATGTTACTGAAATTAATTCCAAATTTCGGAAAACATAATGTAGAAAACCTTACATATAAGATACATTATTTGATCTATAAAATAAATGAAAGCTATATCTGGCAAATAGAACTTATGAAGTATGAAGTTTATTTATGGTATCAATAATTTCTAATATAGACCTTATAAGAAAAAATTTTTGCAACTATGTATGGGGATGGATGTTGACTTATTGTGGTGATCATTTACTAATATATACAAATACTGAATCATTATGTTGTACACCTAAGTGTGATGTAACATTATATGTCAATTATACCTCAATAAAAATAATAATAATTTCTTGTTTATGTTTATTTATTGTTGAGAGAGAGAAAGCAGGGGAGGGACAGAGAGAGGGGGGAGACAGGATCCGAAGCGGGCTCCACACTGACAGCAAAGAGCCCAATGCGGAGCTCAAACTCACCAACCACAAGATCATGACCTGAGCCAAAGTTGGATGCTTAACCAACTGACCCACCCAGGTGCCCCAAAACTATGTTCTTTTTTTCTTTAATGTTTATTTATTTTTGAGAGGTGGGGGAAGGGCATAGAGAGAGAGGGAGACACAGAATCCAAAGCAGGCTCCAGACTGAGCTGTGAGCAAAAAGCCTGACCCTGGGCTCGAAACCCACGAACTGTGAGATCATGACCTGAGCCAAAGTCGGACATTTAACCAACTGAGCCACCCAGGTGCCCCTGTTCTTTTTTTATTTTTTTCAACTTGCAATCTCAGTCCCTAGGGGTCCTACATTTGTACTGGACGTGAGGCGGCCACCACAGCAGTGTCACAGAGGAAGTTACACTCTGGGCTGTTCACCTGTCAGGATGTACTTCTATTGAAATCATTCTATTGCAATGGTTCTTACGTGCCCTCTTTTACAATTAAAATAACTTTTGCCAAAAGGAGTAAATAGTGCAAGTGAATATAGCATGTTTTACTTTCTGATGTGGGACTGACGGTGGCAAAACTAACACACTCAACAATAACTGTTGAATACCTACTGTGTTGCTAATCAGTGGACCGCAGATTCTGTGAATTAATCTCACGGCCGACCTTCAAATTTTGCAAAGCTGGTAATGTTAAAGGAAATAAATTTAAAAAATTACAAATTAAGCACTTGGAAATATTTTCAGATGCTGCTGCATTTGTCTTTTATTTGCTTTCTAGAGTTCACACTTGCCTCTTTCAAATAATAACAGGGATTATGTTTTGTTTTATCAATCCGAATGCAAATGATAGATTCTCAGACTGTTTACTGAAAGAAGTTAGACAAACAAGCTGCACTTAGAATATCTGGATGGCTAAATCAACTTGTTTAAATTTATCTTAGGTTCAAGCATGGTTTCTACAGCCTGTCTTTCTTAAAATGTATTTGAACTGTTTTAAATATATTATCTTATTTACCTTTCTGAAATGAAAATGGAAGCAATCCTTGCAACTTACGTTCCTGGATATACCTACAGTGAAGCCTTGTTTTTGAAAACCACAGAGGAATCTCCTGCCAGGCCAGAAGGGGCCTCCTTAATGCAGTCAGACCTCAGTTTCTAAAGTTGGTGTTTTTTCTTTTTGATTTGTTCTTCTTTTCTAGTCTGTTTTTTGAGATACTCGTTTTAATTAAAGCCTTTTAAAACTCACTAAAAACAAAGCAAAAAATGTGATAATGGGTCAGTAAGTCAAAATCAGTTTTCTAATTGATGTTGACCTTTTATTCATTATGTCCTTCCGATTTTCTATTCCTTACCTGTTGCTAAACTCCAGCTGGGATTTATTTTAGTTGCATCAAAACCTTTCTTTAAAAAAAAAAAAATAATTCTTGGGGCATCTGGGTGGCTCAGTCAGTTAAGCATTTGACTTCAGCTCAGGTCATGATCTCATAGTTTGTGAGTTCAAACCCCGTGTCAGGCTCTGTGCTGACAGCTCAGAGCCTGGAGCCTGCTTTGGATTCTGTATGTGTGTGTCTCTCTCTCTGCCCCTCCCCTGCTCATGCTCTGCCTCTTTCTTAAAAATAAATAAACATTAAAATAAATAAATAATAAAATAATTCTTCAGTTCTTTGGTGAGCTTTTGCTAGGTTATACTACCCATCTTGTGTGTATTCAAACTTTTGATATTTTTGTTCATTGTGGGTTCTTTTGCATTTTGACAATTTAAAACAAATATTGAATGAAAATACTCATTTTGAGGGACACGTGGGTGAACCGAGGGACATGTGGGTGACTCAGTCGGTTAAACATCCAACTCTTGGTTTCGGCTCAGGTCATGATCTCAGAGTTCATGGGTTCGAGCCCTGCATCAGGCTCTGAGCTGATAGCCCAGAGCCTGCTTCAGATTCTCTTTCTCTTTCTCTCTCTTCCCCTCTTCCTCTCTCACTCTCTCTCTCTCTCTAAGTAAATAAATAAACATCAAAAAAAAAAGATAGATATAGCCATGTGTGGGCACTGCAAACTCAGTCAGTAGAGCACATAACTCTTAATCTCTGGGTTGTAAGTTTGAGCCCCATGTTGGGTGTAGAGATTACCTAAAAATAAAATCTTAAAAAAAAAAAAAAAAAGGATAGGTATGTCCAGGTGGTTTACTTTGGCTGATGGAGGATAGTAGGGGTGATGTTTCACTTCCAGGCAGGAACTTTAAGTGACGATGCATAATTAACCTCATTCCCTCTTTGTACCTCATCAGTTATGAAAGCCTAGGTCAAGAGGAACCTCAATCAGCCTGTGTCCTGAGTAAACAGACCCCATAACAACCCACTATGAACATGGAGAACGACATGGATAAACTTGTTATGGTAAGCCACTGAGATATGAGGGTTGTTTGTCGTGCGGCATAACCTAGCCCACCTGACTAGCACATTCCACATCCAGGGACAGTGCCCCTTCTTCCTGTCTGGCATACGCATTTCTAGGAAGCAAACAATAACTGCTCTCCCCTGATAGGTTAGACCAGTGGTTCTAAAACTAGTGGGTGAAAGTCTGATAAGAAAGAGGAGATTTGCATAGTCTCAAAATATCTCCTCACAAAATACTTATTAATTACAGAGGAAAGAATAGTAAGTTTTACAGGGAAAAAACTGGGACACCTGAATGGCTCAGGTAAGTATCTGACTCTTGATTTCAGCTTGGGTCATAATCTCACCGTTCGTGAGTTCTAGCCCCACACTGTCAGTGCAGAGCCTGCTTGGGACTCTCTCTCTCCTTCTCTCTCTGTCCCTCCCCCTCCCCCTGCCTCCCCCCCCCAAAAAAAAAAAAAAAAAAAAAATTAAAAAAAAAAAAAAAGGAAACCTAGGGAGACAAACCTGATAGACACCAACTTAGCCAAATGATAGAATTTATATTATGGGATAAAGAGATAAGTAAGTATCATATGCCTCTTGACAGGATGCATTATGAAGGACATATCATTTCTGTGATATTACTGGTAAAAATGCACACCCTGAAAGTATTCCTGAAGAAACATAGAAAGGACCAAATTGAAGGACATTCTTTAAAATAACAAAGGGTCAGGAGTAGCCAAGAAGACATGAATGAGTAAGAAGGAAAAAGTATGGTGGCATCTGGGTGGCTCAGTCGTTTAAGCATCTGACTTCTGCTCAGGTCATGATCTCGAAGTCTGTGGGCTTGATGCCTGTGTTGGGCTCTGTGCTGACAGCTCAGAACCTGGAGCCTGCTTCAGATTCTGTGCCTCCCTCTTTCTCTGCCCCTCCCCAGCTCATGCTCTAGCTCTCTCTCTCTCTCTCTCAAAAGTAAGCATTAAAAAAAAATTGTTTAAAGAAGTAAAATGGGGCGCCTGGGTGGCTCAGTCGGTTAAGCAGCCGACTTCGGCTCAGGTCATGATCTCACGGTCCGTGAGTTCAAGCCCCGCGTCGGGCTCGGTGCTGACAGCTCAGAGCCTGGAGCCTGTTTCAGACTCTGTGTCTCCCTCTCTCTGACCCTCCCCCGTTCATGCTCTGTCTCTCTCTGTCTCAAAAATAAATAAAAACGTTAAAAAAAAAATTAAAGAAGTAAAAGATATATGGAAAGTTATGTGACACAGGAACATTGCAGATCAGAAATATGTACTTTTCAGTAAGTAGTTCTGGGCTGACTATCCATGTGGGAAAACATGAACTAAAGCCATGCCTCACAGCACACACAAAAATAAATTCCAGGTGGATTAAATATAAAAGTATGAAAAATGGGCACCTGGCTGGCCCATTTGATAGAACACGCAACTCCTGATCTCAGGGTTGTAAGTTCAAGCCCCATGTTGGGTGAAGAGCTTACTTAAAAATAAAATCTATTTAAAAAACGTATGAGGGGCACCTGGCTGGCTCAGTTGGGTAAGCATCTGACTCTTGATCTCAGATCAGGCCTTGATCTCAGGGTCATGAGTTTAAGCCCCTCACTGGGCTCCACGCTGGGTGTGATGCTTACTTAAAAAAAAAAAAAAAATGGTATGAAAAGCAAAATTACAAACTCTTTAAAAATATTTATAGGAAAAATAACTTTATAACTTTGAGATAGGAAAGGACTTTCTTTTAAAGGTACAATGAGCAGAAGCTACAAGGAAAACCGATAAACTTTACAGTAACAAAAGGTATCATAAGGAAAGGGGAAAGGGATCAACATAACACTGTATGTTAACTATACTAGAATTTTAATATTTCTTTTTTAATTTTTTTCAATGTTTATTTATTTTTGAGATAGAGAGACAGAGTGTAAGCAGGGAAGGAGCAGAGAGAGACAGACAGACAGACAGACAGAGAATCTGAAGCAGACTCCAAGCTCTGAGCTGTCAGCATAGAGCCTGACATGGGGCTCGAACTCACGAACCACAAGATCATGACCTGAGCGAAAGTAGGATGCTTAACCGACTGAGCCGCCCAGGTGCCCCTGGAATGTAAATTTCTTAATAATTCAAATCATAACTAATATTTTATTTTTTTTATTTTTGAGAGAGAGAAACAGAGACAGAGCACAAGAGAGGGAGGAACAGAGAGAGAGGGAGACACAGAATTCAAAGCAGGCTCCCAGTTCTGTCAGCACAGAGCCTGACACAGGGCTCGAACCCACAAACCACGAGATCATGATCTGAGCCAAAGTTGGATGCTCAACCGACTGAGCCACCCAGGCACCCCAATTATATGGGAATTTTTTTAAATATAGTAACAATAAACAAGTAAGTAGATAAAGAAAAAACAGATCATCAACCAATAGAAGATATAGGTAGTGAATATAACACAAAATATCAGAATTCAGAACATATGAACAACTGTGATTAAAAAAACAAAACAATTAACAGAAAATGGGCAAAAGAAATAAAGGGTAGTAGTTGGGAGTGGCAGCGTGGAAAAACAGAAAGTGCACTGACAAAGAATTCCAAGGATATTGGCTTTGAGACCTAGCTCTGCCAATACCCCTTTACTTTTCTGGAATAAGTAACTCAATCTCTTTGAATCTAGTTTTCTTATCTGTAAAATGGGAGCAAAGGGTGGGCATCCAGCATGAAAAGGCAGAGAATGAGAAAGGTTTGAGGTGGGGTGGGGTTGGGGTTGTCTATCAGTTAGGCCAGCCCAGGTTCTTAATGCTATCTGCCCACTAAGAAGACCTGGGGAGATTTTTAAACCACCCTGCCTTTGAGATTCTGTTTACTTCTCAGGGTCCTCAAACTCCAGCAAACCTCAGAATCTCCTGAAAAGCTTGTGAAACCAGAGACTGTTGGGCCCACTTCCAGAGCTTCGGATTCAGTAAATCTGGAGCAGGACTGATCATTTGCATTTCTAACAGGTTCCCAGGAGATGCTGATGTTGAGGACCTACCCACTTGGAAAACTACTCAAAGTACAGTATGTGCAAAAAAGATTAGGAGGAAATGCCAGGAGGGTATTTGAGAGCATAAGCTTTTTTTTTTTTCTTTTTGTGAAATGAGGAACATATCTCACCACCTGAAAATCTACTGCATTTTGTTAGCCATATGCATTTAAAATACATGCTTTTAAAATATGCTTTTTTAAAAAAAATATGCTTTCAAAATACATGTGTTAAGGAACTGACTTTAGAGATTGCTCCCAGGAGGGAAGTTGTTGAATGAAAGAGACTTCCACTATATACATTTTGGTACTGCATGAATTTTACACCACATCCATATAAACAAACAAAAAACAAAAAAGAGTAAATCCAACAAAACCTTGGCTCAATTTATGAGTAACCATAGTAATAGAGAAACCCTCTGAATATATTATGTATGACTATCATCTTCCCCATATTTGGTTCCCCAATATTTCTTATGTTATAGTAAAATGCATTCAAACAGTTACAAATGATAAAAAAAAAAAAATGAGGGAAGAAAGGAGGATGGGTAAGTGGGAGGGGAGGGAGAAATGGAAAGCAAAGAAATATGGGCAGGTGTAATAAAGTTTGTGATTTCTGCTGAATCAACTTCACTTTCTTGGAGGGCAGGGAGTTGGGGGTGGGGGGACAACAAATAGATGAATATCAGGATCAAAATGTACACAACAGAGTATAAGGAAAGACGTCAAGTCAAGGGCAAATTATCAATTGATAACATTTTAAAATACTTTATCGAAGGGATTTCCATATCAACAAAGACTTGAGAGAAAAGGAAGGGGGCGCCTGGGTGTCTCGGTTGAGCGTCTGACTTCTGCTCAGGTCATGATCTCGCGGTTCATGGGTTTGAGCCCCAATCAGGCTCTGTGCTGACGGCTCAGAGCCTGGAGCCTGCTTCAGATTCTGTGTGTGTGTCTCTCTCTCTTCTCCTTCTCTGTTCTCTCTCTCTCTCTCTCTCTCAAAAATGAATAAACAAAAAAAAAATTTTAAAGGAAGGAAGACAAAGCAAGCTATCACCTACCTATGTATATCCACCTGTGACACATACATTAGATGCCAGATAGATAAAAGATACTCAATTTGAATCTTTATGTATATAACATATACATATTATATATTTGGTAAACCTTGGTTACAAAGTAGAAACGCGGAAAAGGAAATTTTTAGTTATAATATGCAGTGGAAAGCTGATGGCTTTCACAGGTGCAAGTTCAGGTTTTGTCCAGAAGAGGGGGATGTGAAACTATAAATGGCATCATGGTTTTTTCGTAACTTGTTTCCGGCATTTCCCTAATGAGCAGCCAGAGGAAAGTCCGGGTTGGGGCAAGGCGGCTATCGGCATTTGGGCAGACAAGTCTTTGCAGTGAGCCACTGTCTCCCACACCACTGCTTTGGGGCCACCCACCAGAACATCTGGCCACACTGCCAAGGCATGATACTCTGTCGGGCCCCTTTCCTTTACAACCTAGGAATCGAGATGATATTCTCAGTGTTAGTTTTCATTCTTTCCACCTGAACTGGTTAGAATCCAGAATGTGGGACGCCTGGGTGGCTCTGTTAAGCTTCTGGCTCTTAGTTTCCCCTGGGCTTCTGGTCTCACGATTTGTGAGTTGGAGCCCCTAAATCGGACGCTGGGCTTGACAGTGTGGAGCCTGCTTGGAATTCTCTCTCTCTCCCTCTCTCTCTCCTCCTACCCACCCCCCCCCACTCAAAATAAATAAGTAAAACTAAAAATAAATAAAAGACTGTCTCCCAGGTGAACGTGGCAATGAGGGGAGGCAAGTGTCCTCCTACAGACACGAGGCGCAGAAAATCAAAACGGAAGCCACCTCCCAAGAAGAAGATGACAAGCATTCACCTGGCCCTTCTGCAACCATGAGAAGTCTTGGGACGTGAAAATGGACCATGCCCGCAAGACAGAAGTCATCTCTTAACACCTAGTGCCCGGAGAATTCAGATGCCCGTCTCGCATTCGTCAGAACCAGTGGGCGCGTACAGCGATTGGATAGATGCCTGCGAGACAGCCAATCACTAGCGAAGCAGAAGGCCCACCCACTTGGCTGTCCTGCCTGCCGTGCACCTGCCCCACTGCGGCCCGATCCAGAGATGTTCCAGCGTCCAGGAGGCTGTGTATCCAGGGCCTTCACAGGTATATGGAGTGAGTGTGGGGGTGAGCGTGTGCGGCTGCAAGTGTGGCAGTAACAGTGTGCTTGTGGGCACGGACTGGAGTTGAGTGGGGGTTGTTGGGCCCCCTGGGGGCCTGAAATGCTTCCCTTGGCTCTGAAAGCCTTTAACTCGCTTACTCCTCCTCGGGGCCTGTGTCTCTCGACTACGTTCTGGTCAAGGACAAGCCCAGCAGAGGCTGCCTAGGGACTCTCCAGCCTCCTCACCCACCTTACTGACACTTTGCCCGTTTGAACTGGACCGCCCTTCCTCCCTCCCTGCCTTCCAAGGCCTGTGGCCTGAGATTCAAAGCCACAGTCCCACGGGCCCCTTGGCCGGGTCCTGGCAGAACAGCCCCTTTTCATGTTTAGCTGCTTTTGTAGAGGAGGAAGAGGCTGGGCGGAGGATAGCTGTCGGTCCAAGCCCTTAAATAAAACAGCCGAAGCCAAAAATAAAAAAAAAAAAAAAAAAAAAAAGAGTCCGGAATGTGTTCAGCATTTAATGAAAAATGGGTTTGTGTTATTGAAGTTTGCACGATCAGAAATATAAATGCAGGAAATTTTTGTGAAAAGAGCAGTGTTCAAGTTTGCCAGAACTTGAGTAGCTTTTAATTCTTCTTAGTGTAAAAAGACAAAATATGCTTACTCGTTTTATTAAATGTAGTATGTTCATTAATTCCTCATGTACATTTCATTTGAAGTTACTTAAATAAATCCTCCTTAAATAACCATCAAGGCCTGTCGGGATACAGTTATGTTTTCATATGTGGCATGTGCTGTGCAAGTAAATCTGTCTGCTATGTTGTTTCTCATTATCCAGACAATTCAAGGAAGAGGAGAGACAGACGCCAGTAAACACATGTAAACATGTTCCTCCTTGCTAGCAATCAGGGAGATGCAAACTGAAATAAAAAGGAGATGGCATTTTAGACTCATCATACTGGCAAAAAATGTAAAGTCACATGTGAGTGTGTAGGAACATGGGCACCTTCATGCACGGTTGGAGGGTTTTAAATCAGTGTGGCCACATCGGAGAGCAATTTAGCACAAGTGATAACGTGAACGGAGCATACACCCTGCAATTCTGCCGCCCTTAAGTTGAAAACGGGCTGCATGTTAGGCTTGTTATCCCCGTGGGTTATCGACCCACCACCCTATGAGAACCTCTTGCGCATGTGCATGGGGAAACAAATTCAAAGATATTCACAACATTACTACAGCAAAAAATTGGAAACAACGTAAAGGCTCATCGACAGATAAATAGTGAGATAAAATATGTGTGGTAGAGTCATTCAACGGAAAACTAAGGAAACTGCAAACCACAGGTGTGTACAGAATCATGACCAAATCTCAGGTGTAAGTTTGAGAAGCAATGCTTAGAGAGCACACGCTGCAAAGTGACATTGCACACTGCAGTTAAAATGAACGATTTAAGCCTATGTGTATTAATCTTGTGTTCGTTTTCTGCGACCGGTATAAAAAAATTACCGAAGATTCAATGGCTTAAAATAGCACACGCTTATTATCTTCCATTTCTGGAAATGAGAACTCTGAAATGGGACTCGGTAGTGTCAGCAGGGCTGGCTTCCTTTCTCCAGCCAGAGGTGCCCTGCCCTCCTCCAGGATCTGGTGCATTGAAGCGCCCCTAGTGCATTGGGGCCGAAAAGGGGGGCACTGGAGCACAGGTGCCACGGGCTGAGGAAGCAGATGATTCAAATGACTGGTGAGCAGCTGTTAAATTATCAAATGTCCCGCTGATCACAAAATTGTCATGCAATTTGTAAAGAATACAAAGAAAAACCCATTTCCTTCCTCTACACCTATTTACGTGAAAAAGGTTCTCAGACTTTCCATTTATCATAAACAAAAGAAAAATGGAAAGAGGTTCCATGCTAACTCCTGTCTTATTTTAGAAATAAGTAAACATCATCCAAAGAAATAGGAACTAATTGAGAAATCAAAGCTCCATTCATTTCCCTAAAAGGTGCTTCTCCGGGGGTGCCTGGCTGGTTCAGTTGAGAGAGAAGGCAAATCTTGATCTCGGGGTTGTGAATTCTAGCCCCACGTTGGGTGTAGAGATTACTTAAAAAAAAAAAAAAAAGATACTTCTCCAATAAAATTTTACCTTTATGTTTAATAATTACTTGGCAGGATTTGTAATTTATTGTTGGATTTATTGTGTAGTATTAATAATTTTAATAATAATTCAAGAAAAATTTTTTAGCACTTAAGAGTCCTGTGCTCAAAAGAAAGAAAATAAATTTTAATAAATTAAAACTTATTTTATATATTTTTTATCACATGGATTTATGACAAGAGAATATTTATGACAAGAAAACATCTTTAAGGATAAAATATATTCTGTTAAGATAAAATTCTGTGGGGAAAGTAGAATGGGAACATGGATTCAAAGAGATAAAAGAATAATATAAAATTCTTATCTGTTAAAAAGAGTTCATCCAAGGACACTTTTAATAAAGGTGAATACCAGGGGAGCCTGGGTGGTTCAGTTGGGTAAGCATCTGACTTTGGCTCAGGTCATGATCTCGCGTCATGAGTTTGAGCCCCGCATCAGGCTCTGTGCTGACAGCTCAGAGCCTGGAGTCCACTTCAGAGTCTGTATCTCCCTCTTTCTCTGCCCCTCTCCCACTCGTGCTCTGTCTCTGTGTCTCAAAAATGAATAAATGTTAAAAAACATTTTTTTAATAAAGAAAGGTGAGTACCAAATCACTGACAGATTTCATTGAACACATTTTATTTATTTTCTATTGGAGTATAGTTGACAAACAATGCTATATTAGTTTTAACTGTGCAACATAGAGATTTAATCCATTGGCTAGATTTTAAAATATGGAAATGATAGTTTAATTTTAATATGCCAAAACAAACTATGATGGAATTTACCTTTTGAACTGTTTACATATAGGACAAAACATTGTAGATATTAATCCAAAAATGTTCGGAGGGGTAGAGAGTTTTACGAAATTACCATAGTGGGCACAAAAGCAAAAATTCCAAAGGCTGCTGCTCTAGGGTAGCATTGCTGGGTCTTAAGGTATTGAGGGTATTGGTCTCTACGGGGATAACGTCAACTTATTTGGCAGGATGGTTGTAGCAGTTTCCGCTCTCTCCAGAAATCCATTTTCTTTGCTAATGGGTCACTTGAATTTGCTAATGAGTTAGCTAAATTTCCCAGGAGTAGGAAAACATTTCTTTTTGCCAGCACTTTAGCGTTCATGGAGCCCTGCTTCTTGATTAATGCCAAAGACAAGGTCTCCGTCAATTTTAACCTTCATGTATTTCCCCGAGTGTCTCTCAACCCCCTAGCTTTGTTTTACATCATTCCCTCTCCCTGGGACGCCCCCTCCACCCAACTGCCACCAGCTTATCACCCATGCTTCTGGTCTGAGCTTAAATGTCCTTTCCTCGAAAAGTCTTTCCACAAACAGCCTACCTAAAGTTTCCTAATTCTCCATTGCAGAACCCTGTGGAGCTTATATGAGTTAGGAATGATGTATTTGCTTCTTTGATCATATATTTGTCTATCTCTGCACTAGATTGTAAGCTCCTTGGGGACTGTATCTGTTTTATTCACTTACATATGCCCCAGCATTTATTATAGCTCCTGAATCATACTAAAATCTCCATAAATATCTCCAGAATAAACAAATGGATGAATGAATTTTTTTCAGACTGTAACAGACATCATCTTTAATCCAATCATTGATGGATTTGAGCAGGATGTGACAGGCGTTTCCTTGAATAAAAAGGTTCTTCAGGCTTTTATGCTTCATTTCCGTTTTGGACTGTTGAAAAGAATTCTAAAGCACCCTTCATATGACCCCACCTCCTCCTTTTTTTAGTCCTCTTCTCCCTCCTCTTTAAAAGGTCTTCCTTTTCAGGGCACCTGGGTAGCTCAGTCGGTTAAGCATCTGACTTCAGCTCAGGTCGTGATCTCACGGTTCAAGCCCCATGTCGGGCTTTGTGCTGACAGTTTGGAACCTGGAGACTGCTTCAGATTCTGTCTCTGTCTCTGTCTCTCTCTCTCTCTCTGCCCTTCCCTGCTCATGTTCTGTCTCTCTCTCTCAAAAATAAAATAAACATTAAGAAAATAAAAGAAAAAAAGGTCTTCCTTTTCTTTACTCCCTCTGTAATATATTCAACACTAAGATGATGGATAAATTTGGTAATTTTGCAAATGAAAGAAGAAAAATGCCCTTTACTATTCCCCAGTCTTCAGCTCCAAGTTTACAGGTGAACTTGGACTGTCAGGGATTGTACATTTAACCAACAGTGATGGAGTTCAGGACGTGCTACCCCAAAATATGGCACCTTGGCATACTAAATATTTTAAGCTGAGGGAAGTTGAGAAATGGCAGGGTGCTGGAAGGATTCTCTGATCTTCCCCCTGAAGCAGGTCTTTAGATTTTCATATGAGAGATGCCCTCCCCATACCAGGAGGATCCTTATCCCCAAAGATCTCGGAGAGGAATCTGAAGGAACAGGCCTTGCTAAGTGTCTCCCAGTTTATTACACTTTATCTATCACACTTTCCCATGACTTTCCACTCTTCATCAAACCTATCATAAAAATGCCCAGGTCTTATTTTCCTTCTGAAGGCTTCCATGTCACAGAAAACTTGTATAAATTTGTAGGCTTTTCTCTTGTTAATCTTTTGGTACAGAACTCCAGCCAAGAACCTAAAGGGAATGGAAGGAGAAGATTCTTTTCCCTGTCCCCTTCGATAGCTAAGGTAAATTGTCATCAAATCCTCTGGTACCAGACTACACTTCCCTGTCTATAATACAAGTTTCTTAAGTGTGCAGTGTAATTCTAAGACCACATTTTATTTAATTAATTACTTTAAAGATTTTACTTTTAAGTAATCTCTACATGCAATGTGGGGCTGGAACCCACAACCTTCAGATCAAGAGTTGCTTGCTACCCCAACTGAGCCTACCAGGTGCCCCACTAAGCCCACATTTTATTTTCCTATTTCTTTTTTTTTTTTTTTAATTTTTGTAATGTTTATTTATTTTTGAGAGACAGAGACAGAGCACGAGCAGGGGAGGGGCAGAGAGAGAGGGAGGCACAGAATCCGAAACAGGCTCCAGGCTCCAAGCTGTCAGCACAGAACCCGACGTGGGGCTTGAACTTGGGAACGGCGAGATCATGACCTGAGCCGAAGCCCGAAGCTCAACTGACTGAGCCACCCAGGCGCCCCAATTTTCCTATTTCTTTAAAAAAAAATTTTTTTTTAATTTTAGAGAGAGTGCAAGTGTGAAGAGGGGCAGAGAGAGAGAGAAAATCTTAAGTAGACTCCACACTCAGCACAGAGCCCAGTGCAGGGTTGATCCCACAACTCTGGGATCATGATCCTAGCAGAAATCAAGAGTTGGACGCTCAACCGACTAAGCTACCCAGGCACCCCTAAGCCCACATTAAAAGAAAAATCTTTAATGAGAATGAAAGAACAAAATTTTAAGCCTGTCGAAATCTAATTTCCAATTGTATTTACATATATGTGTATATATATATATACCATATACATGTATATGTGTGTGTGTATATATATATATATATATATATCCCCGAACCTCCGCTTTATGTTGTTGTGAATCTGTATATTCTAAGCCTTATTTGATGTTGACAGTAACAGTGACAACTTTACGAAGAGTTTCATGTTCATTATCTCATTTAATTTGATTACTCTTCAACAGATGGCTTCTGGGCAGGCCCACGTAAGTCCTTGCCGGAGGAGAAGCTGACAGCAGCCTTCCCTGATACTGAGTACGTGTCTTCTCTACAGGGCTCTTATCCTGCAGTCACCAACCAGCTGCCACCAAGTCAAGGGTCTGTCCACATCTGCTCTCACAGGCAAAGGCTTGCACCCCAGATCTATCCTGGCTGGAAGGGTAAGTTTCCTCTTCCTGTCTGAACTGGGACAACCATCTTCTCCTGTCCTCAGACATCGGTGCTCCTGGTTCTCAGGCCTTTGGGTTTGGAGTAGAACTTCACCACCGCTGCCATGGGTCTCCAGCTTGCAGATGGCAGGTCGTGAGACTTCTCCGCCTCCATAACAACATGAGCCTTGTCCTCATAGTGTATCTCTTTCTGTATTTGTACCCTGTTGGTTCTGTTTCTCTGGAGAACCGTAACTAATGCAGGAACCAAGTATTTCAGAATCCGCCAGATTTAGAGGTGCCTTCCCACACAAAGCCAGACTTTATTTTTTTTTTCAGTTATAATTAGATAGAAATTAAGGGACACAAAAAGCCAGATACTAGCCAAAGGTTTCAGTTTTCCTTTACTTCTTGAAATAAGAGCATTAAGAACCCTGGGTATTACCTGCTCTTCTCCTACTCTCTGCCTGCAATGGTCCAAGTGGTCCAGCGTTTGGACCTGGCTACACTCACATAGTCTTTGGGGGCAGAGGAGAGAGGAGCTGTCTTCCATCTGCCTCTGAGCCACTGTATGCACATATGGGTGATCCCTCAAAAGAAGGCATAATATTCTTTGTGGGAAGGGACTGGGAGATTTTCTGGCCTCTTTTTTTGCTTTCTTCAGAGGAGACTGTGGGCTAAATAGTGACATCTATCACGATTCCCTGATCTTACAGGAACCGCTGAGGGGAGGGGTTATTTCCCCCCATTCTTTTTTTTTTTTTTTATGTTTATTTATTTATTTTGAGAGAGAGAAGAGGGAAGGCTGCTGTCAGCTTCTCTTCCTGCAAGGACCTGCATGGGTCTGCCCAGAAGTCATCTGAATGGGGGAGGAGCGGAGAGAAAGAGGGAGAGAGAATGAGCACTGGGTGTCGTATGGAAACCAATTTGACAATAAATTATATTTAACATAAAAAAAGAAAAGAAAGAGGGAGAGAGAGAATCCCAAGCAGGCTCAGCACTGTCAGTGAAGAGCCCGAGGCCAGGCGCCATCTCACAGACCGTGAGATCATGACTTGAGCTGAGAGCACTAGTCAGGTGCTTGAGTGACTGAGCCACCCAGGCACGGCTTCCCCCTATTCTATAACAGTAACATTAAAAAACTAAGTAACACAATTTCTTGAAGTAAAAAACAATTTGTTAATAGGGAAGTGGAAAACTATTGCATATTCTGTTCCATTGCCACAAATATATAGTCAACAGCATAGTGGTTACGTATTAGACTCTGGAGCTGGACTGCCCTGGTTCTGATTCCAGCTTTGCTACTTAGTAGCTATACATGCTTGGGAAAGAATTGTCACCCTCTAGATCTTGATACTCTCACTATAAAATGGGAAGGACAGTGATAGTGCCAAACTCACAGGGTTGTGATGAGGATTAAATAAGTTATTTCCGTAAAGTGCTTGGAACTGCACCCGTGCACCTCTGAAGCAGTGTTCCCTGTTATTATTATCATTATTTAAAGATTTTATTTTTAAGTAGTCTCTACACCCAACATGGGGTTCGGACCCACACCCCGAGATCAAGACTGGCATGTTCTACCGACTGAACCAGCCAGGTGCCCGTTATTATTATCGCTGTTGTGGTTCTGGGGAAAAAAACCACAGGAGCCTCAGTGAAGAATGACATACAGGGGCACCTGGGTGGCTCAGTCGGTTGAGCTTCTGACTTCGGCTCAGGTCATGATCTTGCGGTCTGTGAGTTCGAGCCCCGCGTCGGGCTCTGTGCTGACAGCTCAGAGCCTGGAGCCTGTGTCGGATTCTGTGTCTCCCTCTCTCTCTGACCCTCCCCCACTCATGCTCTGTCTCTCTCCGTCTCAAAAATAAATAAACGTTAAAAAAATGTATATCATTAAAAAGAATAACATGCAGGGGCACCTGGATGGTTCAGTGGGTTAAGCGTTCGACTTTGGCCCACGTCATGATCCCGAGCTTCATGGGTTCCAGCCCTGAGTCAGGCTCTGTGCTGACAGCTTGGAGCTCAGAGCCTGGAGCCTGCTTCGGATTCTGTGTCTCCCTCTCTTTCTGCCCCTTCCCTGCTTGCACTCTGTCTCCCAAAAATAAATAAATATTAAAAAAAAAAATGTTTTAAAGAATAACATACAGGGGTCCCTGGGTGGCTCAGTTGGTTAAGCATCTGACTCTTGATCTTGGCTCACGTCATGATCTCATGTTTAGTGGGATCGAGCCCCAAGTCAGACTCTGCGCTGACAGCGTGGAGCCTGCCTGGGATTCTCTCTCTCTCCCTCTCTCTCTTTCTGCCCCTCCCCTGCTTATGCTCTCTCTCTCAAAATAAACATTTTTTTTAAAAAAAGAATAACAGACAGACCTTGTCACAGTTTTATTCCAAACTGGATTCCAGGTCCCATCAAAAAGATTGACTAATGCAGGAATCCCAAGCACTGAGGAAAGAAAGGCCAGTAAGGGATCCCTTTTGGCCAAAAATGCTTCTCAGGGGCCCTTCAGTCCCACCACTTGGGCGGCTACTTGCTCTGCCTCCCTGCACCCCACTGTGATCTCTGGCACTCATCCACAGCTATGGCAGCGCCTAGAGTGGGGAAACAGATGGATCTGGAAACCCTAGTGCCTCCTAGATAGGCTGCCCTGGGTTTATGCAACTGGACTGGAACTTTCAGGAAACCAGCAATTCCAGTTTGCATTTGGTGAGTGCACACCCAGCGTGGGTGGCTGAAGGGTCTGCTGCCTCGTCATATACCCTCACAGGAGATGCCCTACTGCCTGGACAGCCTGGAGCCTCTGTTGCTGACTCAGTCCGGCCATTCCAGGCTGTCTTTCCTGATCACACTTTGTATACAGCTCTGAACCTCATGACGCCATTTCGAATGCATTATCTCTCTCTCTCTACAGCTATGAAGTCTCATATTCTTCCCCCCCTTTCCTAGCCAAGAAAACAATGGTCAAAGAGTACAGTGACAGAGATGGAACCCAAGCCCAGGTTTCTGCCTCTAAACCCAGGACTCCTTCAAATACCCATCAGCTGCTTCAAACCTAACAGCTCTTACTCTCAGAGACCTCAGCTAAGGCGGCTCAGCAAAAAGGTAATCTTCCTCTCTTCTGAGTGTCTACAGCTCTTTGTCTTTTACTTTCACTGGTCATGCATCATTTTAATAATTTCGCCTCATCAAAAATAATTAAGCAAGATTCCTAAATACAAGGAATTCCCTCTGAAAGCAAAACAATTTCCAAATTATGCAATTTGTCAAAGGATGTCATGTGTTTCAACAGACATTTATTGAGCATCTAGTTTATGTCAGGAACAGTATTAATGCGAGCATAGTCCATCAACTCACAAATAAGCGATCCCACAGGTGTGATCTGACAGATACATGAGAAAGTAGCCTAGCAAGTGCTCTGGCCAAAGGAAGCACACGATGTTAGGGTGCCATGAGAAGGGGGGTAGAGAGGCAAAATTTGTCATCCCCAAATATGTCTCTTTGGCTGGCGGGTTATTTTAGATTGATTATTTTTAAGAAACAGAAGGTTCCGGAAAAACCTTTGTTCTTCCCCCTAACTATCCCAAAAGGAATTTAGATAGAGGACCTGCTCCAGGACGGGAGTTATCCCCATAGATAACTACAGTATAATGTGAACTGGGTGGGGTAGACATGGAGGAATTTAGCTAAATCTGTTAAAATACCTCTCTCTTATTGTGTATGGCCCAGCAAATATTTGCCAGGCATTTACTCTTTTTATCTTCCTGTGAATTGTCCTTTTTCCCCTTTGAGGTCCCAGACCCTAGCTTCTCAGCTCTAGACGCATATAACCCTCAATTGCCTGACTATCTGTGGACTTCCTGTTCCCAGATGGTAATCCTTTTTCAAAAATCATCTTTGTTTTTACAAAAGACTATGTACCTTGAGACCCTTTTAAAGGCGAGTGTCTCCATTATATTTAAATAGGATTCTGTTTACCAGCCTTTGGCTTCTCTGGTACGCTCCTGAGAAGCATATATATAGACTTGTTTCTCTGTAAAAGAGGTGATGAAATTAGGCAGCCTTAAAATGTCTGCTGCTAAAGTATAATGGAAGAAGGGGAGGGGTCTGTTACTCATTTCCTAAAATACAAGCATTAGAGATACATGTATTTCTTGGTATAACAAATCTTTTTGTTAGGTTTGCTCTACATACGAATCCATCTCTGATTCTGATAACTGAATTGCAGCTGCCATTTCTTGTCTAACTTTGGCTATTTTCCTCTGAGTAATAATACCTTTTTTTTTTTTTTTTTTTTTGTATAAATGATGGGATTTAATACTTTCATCAGGGTGGGCTCATTGAATATTCATATTCCGCTTACACTGTGCGGCAGCCACATGGGAAGTTGTAGTAGACTTTCAATGCAGAAAATAGTAACTCTGATGAGAAGACTGTTATGTGTGGGTGTTTGGAAGTTATGAAGATGAGATTAAACAAAGCAAATTCTATTTTAATAACGATTTGTGCAAAATGGGAACAGGTGATTTTAAGCAGATAATATTTTTCTAAGGCAATTTTATTCAAAGAAAATTGAAGGTGTTTAAAAGCCCTCATGTATTTTAGCCGTAACGAGTTTTCTTGAAAAACAGAGAGGAGGGTTTTGGGTGGAGAAGAGTTAAATTACACAACTGAAGATTTTAGAAGCTTCATTCGTTTTTGTTGCTCTTTTACTTTTTCTCTCCCTGTGACCTTCAGTTTCTTTCTCTTTCTCTTCTATCCTTTCTCTCCTGCTCTTTTTAGGATCTCTCGCATTGACCCTTCCAGGGCCTCATCTAAACTCACCTTTATTGTTACATTCTACCCTCTTCTCTACCAGGGAAGTGCATCAGAATGAAATTGGCAAGATCTTCTGACAGCTTGTCTTTACTACTGTGTTGCCAGGGAAGGGAAAAATGGCTATTTATACAGTCCATTTCCACAAGCTGCTGCTAAATTATGGGCCAAGTTTCCTTTAAAACAATGATTAATACTTCTTGATTGAATACCTGGCAAACTCTGCTGGACTCTTCCAACTTGCGAATGAGTGAGATTTCCCTAGACGTGGGTAGGGTTCAACTGAGCCTTCACTTGGATATTGGGAAGTGGGTTTTTGTTGTTGAATGTAATTTATGCCAGTTGCAGATTGTGGGGCTCATAGTCATACACGGAATCATATAACATTGCCATCTTTTATGTCAAAAATTGTCAAATATCGGCAATGTCATATGGTTCAACTTAATAGATACTCAATAAATATTTGTTGGTTAGAATTGAAGAGACTGTAGAGACCATTCTATAAAAGATTTGAGGTAGTGTATAGGAAATGCAGACACACATTAAACTAATAAATTACAAAACAATCCCATTTAAACCCAAAAAATTCTCAATTAACATAGGAGATTTAAACAAAGAGGTAAATAGACACACATAAACACACCAAAAGATCCTCCATAACTGCAGTGTTTTTGCTGTAAACTTGGGAGTTAGCTTTTGGTACCAAAATAATAATAAGGATGATGACGTTTATTTACCACTTATGTGCCCAGCTTGGTGCTAAGTGCTTTATACACACTTTGCATTCATTCCCTACCACAAACCTATTAAGGTAATAATCAGCCCCATTTTACGGATGAAAAAGTTAAAACAAAATGTTTATTATCTTGGAGGAGAAAAGAGTCTAGTTTCTTAATTTTTTTTTAACCTTTTTTATTTTTGAGAGACAGAACATGAGTGGGGGAGGGGCAGAGAGAGAGAGGGAGAAACACAGAATCCAAAGCAGGCTCCAGGCTCCGAGCTGTCAGCACAGAGCCCTTTGTGGCGCTTGAATCCAAGAACTGTGAGATCATGACCTGAGCCACCCAGGTGCCCCCAAAACAGTAGTTTCTTAGAGATACATTCAATTGAAAAAAACAAAACAAAACCTTGACCATGTTATCAACATTCCTTGAGTAAATGTAGCTAGTGTTTTGTAAGGATATTCTTTTAATGTCCCTCGACCTTGGGCAAAGATTCTCATGCATATGAATTACCAGGGGACTTCCTCCTCACCCAAAACTCGGACCCTATGAGACTTTGCTCTTCAAAGTGTGGCCTTTATGACAGCATTATTGGCATGGCTTAGGAGCTTATTAGAAATGGAGGATCTCAAGCCTCACTCCAGAAAGTATTAGGACCTTATTTTCACAAGATTCTCAGGTGATTTGTACGCATATTGAAGTTGAGAAATATGTCTTTAAGTGCAGAATATTTGAATTCTAAATAGACTCCTAAGGTGATTCTGATGAAGATGATCAATGGTAAGATCATACTTTATAAAACACTGCCCCGGGCATGATACCAACATGTGATTCACTGAAAACACTGCAAGCAGTTTGAGAAGCCAAGGGGTCCCAGAGTTAAGACAACATAAGACGTGCATGGCCAACAGTTGCTGTTCTGATGCTCTGGCTGGATCCAAGCCTAAAACCTAGGATGTTGGCATGGCTTCACCCACTTTTCCATCTCGGCAGGCAGAGGAGAAGGTATCCTTTCCATGAAGGGGAACGGTAGGATGGCCTACTTCAGACATGAAATTCTTAGACACTGAAACTATAGCTAAAAGAATTGTGTGAATTTGGCATTAACTCCTTAATGCATTTGTATTGAACTTTTTTTTTAATTTTTTTTTTAATGTTTATTTATTTTTAAGAGAGAGAGTGAGACAGAGTGTGAGCAGGGGAGGGCCAGAGAGAGGGGGAGACACAGAATCCGAAGCAGGCTCCAGGCTCTGAGCTGTCAGCACAGAGCCCAACACGGGGCTCGAACTCACGGACTGCGAGATCGTGACCTGAGCCGAAGTCGGACGCCCAACTGACTGAGCCACCCAGGCGCCCCTGTATTGAACTTTTAAAAATGATTTAAGTTATTTAGGATTGGGCCAAAGTGGTACTGTAGCAAGGTGCATGGTTTATTTTGTGGCTGCAAGGACCCTGTGGATATTCCTAACTACTCCCAGGATATATGCTCAGATGGTCCATTAACTAGTACTTCGGGATATCTGGAGTGGTTCCGAAAGGCAAATACTAGATGACAGGGCGGATTAATATGTAGCAGGGATCCTACTATCAGGCACTGTACATTTCTCCTCACGTGCCCCTACAGAGGAGTGTGGCAGGAGAGGAGTGAGCTTTGGGGCCGTCGCTGTTGTGTAGCTAAGAAAACAGCTACCGCAAGGTGGAGCAAAGTCACAGAATTAGAATCACAGTTGCTGGTCTCCAAGCCTGGCTCACCCTGGCTTTCTGGATTTTAAGTCCTAGGCAGTCTCCATACCCAGCTTTGTGAACTAAGTGGGCTCTTGAGTATGGGAAAGATAAGGAGAACCTGAAAGAAGAAAACTATGAAAAGAACATTTGACTTGTTAATCACGCTGCATGGCGGGATCAGAAGACATCCACAGAGGGCAAACCGTGAATTAGTCACACGCATTTCACTGTACATGAACCTGCTTCATAAGTTTAAAGAACCGTCAGTTCACAGGAAGCAGAGTAAACAATTGGGAAAACCCACTTTGGAGGCAAGCTGATATGGGCTGGAATTCTGGCCCAGCCAGGCCTTCACTGGGCTTTCTAATTTCTCATCTGTAAAATGAGGACAATGGTATCTACCTTATAGGGTTCTTTTAAGAATGTATGCAAAATGCTTTGTTTTAGTGGATGGGACCCAATTTCCAACAACAGTAAGACAGTGATTTACTAATATTAGGGCATTAACACTCAAAACCGTTTATTGATGGTTTATTGGACATGATGAAGTCAAAGATATTTAAGAGACTATCTCTGATTTTATTTTTTTAATCTTTTTTTTTTTTTTTAAGTTGTATTTATTTAAATAATCTCTACACCCAACATAGGGCTTGAGCTCACCACCCAGGAATCAAGAGTCACACACTCTTCTGACCTAGCCAGCCAGGTGCCCTGCCCCCTCTGTCTCTGAGTTTTAAATACCTTTCTTTCAAAGAAGATTAAAACTGAGATAATAATCACAAAGATAACTAACATCCACTGGGTCTGTACAATGGTCTGATGTTGCTATAAGCACTTTAAAGGATGATCTCAGTAAGTCCTTATCAAATCTCCGGGAGCTAGGCATTAACGCATTGTACAGACAGGAAAGTGAGGCCTGGAGAGGTGCAGTAATTTTTATCAGCTCACTCAGGAAAACTGCAGAGCTAGGATTCATCTCTGAGCACTCAGTCTTTGGGGCGTGTGCCTACCACAGTGGTTCAGGTCTACCTCCAGCTAATAATTTCTAGGGGCTTCATTTCTAGGGGCTGCATTTTGTATTGCCAAGTTGTACTTCCCAAGTGCAAATATAAGATAAATCCAATAGCACCATGGATGGATGATATGAATCACATTTATATTTGCCTGCAATAATCACCAAAGTAAGCTGCTTATCTCTGGTCTCTCTCTTCCTATGCCCAATCCATCCTTCCACATTGCCAACAGTTATCTTTATAGAACACCTATGTGACCATGACACTACTCTACTTAAAAGGTTCACTGTTGTCTGCAGAACTGTGTCTAAAAGCTCAGTATAGGAGGCCTCTCCCAGTTCACCTTGACCTTCCTTCCCAGCCTCTCTGCTTTAGATATTCTGGCTTTTCACCCAACTCTTACATAAGACAGTTAGTTTCACATGAAATTAGGACAGTCAGGGGTTCTGCAGTTAACCTCTTGTTTTGGCACTGTGGAAAAAAACTTACATTTTTTTAAAGATTTTAATTTTTAAGTAATTTCTGCACCCAACTTGGGGCTTGAACCTACAACCCTGAGATCAAGAGTTGCACGCTCCACTGACTGAACCAGCTAGGTGCCTTTTAAAAATTTTCTAAAAAAATAAAAACAATTTATTCCTGTATTCTGTTGTTATAATGTAAAAAAGATGTTTAAAAATTAAATTTTAAAAGCTGCACAATTAAAAACAACCTGCACAGACTATCAGTTGGAATATATAAAAATTTTCAAAATGTTTTTCACCTATCAGAGATCTGGTATTTTAGTGGAAGATAATCTTGTAACTGTATTTCCAATTGCCCCAAAGTATGATGTTCCTTTTTCCCCGTGGAACGCAACCCCTTCCCTCTCTGAGGTGGCAAACTGCTTACTATTTATCCTTCAAATCCAGTTTAAATATCACTTTTTGCCAAACCTCTTGCAGCCCATTTTTCCTTTTCAGGACTCCCAAAGCCAGGAGTGTTTCTCTTACCGTATTATTATACATACATACGTACATACATACATACATACATACAATATACTTTGAGATCCTTTAGAGCGGGGACCTGACCTCGGAGTCCCTAGCTCTTAGCTTGGTATTTGGCCCACAGTAAGAACGTGAAAGTTTATCACTGGATACATGAATGAATGATCAAAGTCTAAAAAATCCCTACTCTGTTTAGATCTTGCAGGGAAAACATTTGTATACTGGACACGCCTCTGAACACATCGCTTTGATAAACCAGACCCTCCCTGTGTGCGAGGTGATTGGAAAGGAGAAAGGAAAGGTCCCAAGTGGTAAATGTGTCCGTGAGAAAGCTGGACCACGCCTTTTCCACCACCCTAGCTCCTAGAGCTACTCCCAGGATGGGGAGAATATTGTGTTCCAGATGAGTATTTTTCTCCATCTCCACTGAAAAGCTTCACCCTCTTTTGATTTTCAGCAGCCAAGTCATTCACAATTCAGTGAGCCTCCAGTTTTCCTACTGGGGTGCAACGTCTTGGAGTCACATCCCCTCCCGTCGTGGAGAGCTCCAACTCTCGATTTCTCCGATGGATTCTGGAAAAAGCCCCTCCAGAACCCCCTGCTTCGAACCCAGGCGGCCCCGGGTGGGGAAGGGGCTTTCCAGCTGCTGAGGCTGCGGTCTGCCCCACGCGCCGAGAGGAGCCGAGCCCCAGCCCGGCGAGGCGCGGGGGGCGTCGCCTACGGCCGCCAGGGCTCGGCGCGTGGGGCGGGGCCGCGGGGGGCCGGGAGAGGCATCCATCTTCCCGGACGAGCCTGCGCTTCCTTACCAAGCGGGGCGAGGGCGAAGGGCACGGGCCACGGCGCCGCCCCTCCCGCGAGCCCTGCCCCTCTTCGCCAGGCCCCGCGGGACCCGTCCGGCCGCCGCCGCCGCCGCCCGCAGTTCGCTCTCTGGGCGCGGGGAGCCGCGGGCCGTGTGCGCGCCGGCAACTTTGCGGCCGCCGGGGGCGCGGCTCCTCCCGGTGCGCGTGCGAGTGTGCAAGGCAGCGGCGGCCTCCTGGGGGCAGCAGCGGAGAGCGGGACGGGGAGAAAGAGGTAGCGTCGGCGCCCCGCGGCCAAGGAGGCAGAGGCCCCTCGCGGCGCCGGCTGTCGAGATCTAAACTCCGCCGGTGCTGCGCCCAGGACGCGTTCAGACCGCGCAGCGGCCGCCCTCAGGCCCGGCAGCAGGGACTCGCTCTAGGATTACGTTTCCTCTCGTCCGCCCGGGCGCTAGCGGCAGCTTTTGCCGACGGGGGAGCGGCGTCCGCGGCGGCAGCATCCCGGCCCGGGCGGGACCCTCGAGCGGCGGAGCCGGCGGCTGGAGCAGGAAGGGAGGGTCGCGGCGTCCGCCCTCCAGAGCCGGCCCTGCCCCCGAGCGCCCGGTGCGGGTTTGTAACAATGGTGCGGAGCGCCGGCGCGAACCCCGCGTCCGCCCAGCGGCCGTAGAGGAAGTGGCCGGCTCCGGGTGGGGTGGGCAGGGAGACGCCCCCCGCCGCTGGCTCGCGGGAGTTTGCGCGACGGGCCTCTCCGGCCCCGAGGCCCCCCTCCCCCCCTCTCGGATCACCGACGGCAGCTCGAAGCGGAGAGTATGGTGCCGGCGCCCGGGTTAATCTAGTCCTCGGCTCGCTCCTCTTTTCCGCCTCCTCGTCTTCCTCCTCCTTTACCTCCTGTGGGTGCTGCCTCCGGGTTCCCCGTGTGTGGGAGTACAACTCTCCGCCTCTCCAAGGAGACTGGTTTGTGACGACCGAACAGAACTTGCCCATTGAAAGCGGACCCAGAACAGCTGGATAATGTCCACTCCGAGCAGATTCAAGAAGGACAAAGAGATCATAGCCGAGTATGAAAGTCAAGTCAAAGGTAAGGATGGGAGCGGCTGCCTTGCTCCTTTTGTGTGCCTTCTTGTCATTGTGCTCGAGGAGTTGCATTTCTAACTTGGTGTCTGCGTTGGAGGAAGGCGGTGAGGGACAGCCAGAGCTTCTGGTTGAGCCACCCTGGGCTTCGTGCAAGCCCATCCCCGTCCCAGTCCCGTCAAGCCCACGGGGAGCTGGAAACCGGGTGGCTTTCTCCGACTCCTAGAGCGCACCTCCAGGAGAGAGAGAACTGGCTGTAACTTAACCACCACCTTCAGCCGGGCAACTTAACACGGGAGGCAGGCGGCAGCCGTGGTTGCTGGCCAGTTACCCTCTTCCTTCTCCTCGTTACTGTTTTTAACTGGTATCTTTGTCACGTTATTTTTAAGGAATCATTTTCCTGAAGTCTGGACATCAAGTGGTCCGGAGCTTCATTGAGTGCAGACGATTTTAGACCTTTACGTTGTTCGCTATTAATTTATTAGGGCGAGTCCGCCGTTTAGAAAACAGCTCCCTGAAAGCCTGGCTGTTAAACCAAGCGGGGACTAGTGGAATCTGACTCCTCCTTTACAATGGGCCAGAATTCAGTGCCATCTTCCACACTCACCCGGGAGTATTGCTTTATCATTTGCTGGAAGCTACTTGCATGGAAAATGAAGGTTTGGATATTTAAGTGGTAGTTTCAGTCCATTTACATTGTCAACTAATGAAGGAACCTAATTAAGGTTGATTAAGCATTTTTACTTAATGTACCTTGGGTTTTTAAAAATGGATTTTCTCTCTGCTACAAGTATTTTGTGTTGCTGTTGAAGTGTTTAATGAACATCTATCTCTGCTGTGTTTGTTTTTTTGTCTTTTTTGTTTGTTTGTTTTTTTCATCTTCTGTGGTCTCTCCTGGGTGGATTTTCCCTATTGAGACAATGGATGGAGTGTTGAGGTTGATGCTGTGCTTTGGAATATTCACTGCAAAGTTCATAACAATTGCTATGCAGACACCTGTGTTTTTTCTGATACAGTCTTCTAAAAGGGCTGCTGAGAGAGGCACTCCTTACTTGCCTTGGGAAAGGCAGGAGCAGCCTGGGTGTTCTTTTGTGTGGTCCAGTTGTGGAAATGCCCAGAGTCCTATGCGAGGACCTGGTGGACCCTCCATGCCCTGAGGGTGGATTTGGACCCACTCATCTAGGCCACCAACAAAGGCCGTGTGGAAGCCCAGGGACTCATGCTTTCCTTTAGGCTAACCCCTATAAAGGATGTAAGCTAAACACTGTTCAGGGAACCGATTTTTAACTGCTTGTAATTAAGATAATTTCTACTTACAGCAACTGTTTACATTGACATGGAAGTTAGGATAGCAGAGGAGTAATTATTTCCTTAGTGACAGGTAAACTTTTTCATAAGCAGAACCTCTCTTAATGTTACTCCAGCACGGCCTGAACAACCTTTCATTTTAAGGTGGGACTCTTGTTCCTCATCACCATTCCTTGTGCAAGGTTTTGCACATGGCTCTTTGTGGTAGATTATGGAGGGATGGTAGTCTGGCTTTCTTGCTGCCTGGAGCACCGGCTGGCAGAATGCACTTTCAAGTATTGGCTTAGTTATTTCTGTTCTAAGCTCATTTGTCCATGATCAAGTCCTTATATGAAAAATAGTTTCATGGTTAATTTCTTTCAGAATGTGAATTCTATTGTTACATGATTACTAATGTGCTTGAGATACAGGCCCTCTACACTGATTAAAAATCAATAAAATGGGATGTGTTGCAATGTTTACAATGCGTCTATCAAATCCAATGCAAGGAAAAATTATGAACACGGTAAAGATTATTTTTGGAACAAATTCAGCCCCATAGAAAGTGATCCCTAGTCCTCTCAACCTTCCTCATTTACACAGACCTACAGCCTGAAAGAGGCTGCTGTATGACTCTTTCTGACACCTGACCTGCCCTTCTCATCAGGACCTGCGTCCAGACTATCTGCTTTCACACATCCTATGTCTAACCCACATCATCCTACCCATATGCAGTTATGGGAATAGGGTAATACAGTGGAGTTGGATCATGTACACCTTTAAGGGCACCAGTACACCTGCACTTCTAGGCAAAATCAAGATCAAGTGGGACAAAAATGACGGTGAAATAGTGCATGAGGCCAAGCTGTCCCATGCAGTGACAGTAGGTTCCTTACTAGGGATGTGAAATGCAGGACTCTGATTTTCTGTTGTATTTCCTGAGTCCCTCTTTAAGGGTGAACATCTTACCCTGGCAGAGTGCTAGTGTGCTGTTTAAAGATACGTGGTTTTGGAACAACTACCTCTTTTAATTCCAGCCAACTATTTCATCTGATGATAAACAAAAGAAATGTGGCCTGTTTGATTGCTAACAGAAAACCAGCTGTGCTGGACCCAGAAGACATAGGTTTGTTCCCTGTGAATAAAGTCATATATATTGGACTCTCTGGGTGACTCTCTGGGTAAGGGTGATTTCAAGAGTCATTTTTTATTATGTGTGATTTTTTTTTTAACCTTCTGACTTAAAACTTAATACTCTGGAGTATTGTTCTTTCTTTCTCTCTCCCGTTTCCCTGATACCAGTTGCACGTATCTCAGAATTTCTGAGATAATGATTTGATCTCAAGGAGTGACTCCAGATGTGGGATTTTGCCAGTGTGGCTGCCTGCACATGTTTTAGGAACAGACTTCCCGGAGCTGTTCTCAACTGTGGAAAGAACCATCATAGGTGACAGTGTGTAATTTTACATATAAAACCATAAATACATCTAGTTAGATATGTCATGGTAAGTCACTTAGTTTCTGACTTTTGGTTGTCTTACCTATAAGATAAGGAGTTTGGATTCCCTCATTTCTAAGATGTCGTGTCAATTCAATTAATTCAATTAATAACTTAGAAAAATTTTCAAGCCTTTTGTGTTTCATTTACCACCTGGTTTGGTGGGGCGGGGGTGGGAATCCCCTTTGCTTTCACTTTTTAAAAAAAATAATCAGTTCACAAACACTATACATTATTTGAGTTCTCAGAAAATTAAAATGTAATGCAATAGGAAATACAGAAAAATAATAAAACCATGTTCAGAAAAGCATAGCACACAATTGTAAGAGGGGGTAGAATTGTGAATTATACACATTATCGAAGAATAGATTGGTTTAAATCAGGGACAAAAGGCACCCCCCCCCCTTAAATTTAAAAGGAGTGTGTTAGCTAGGAGAAGAAAGACTATTTCATGCATGTTAGTCAACTTCTCAAAGATTTAGAATCCAGAGAAGTTAATCTCTTGTTTGTGGGGGCTCTTAAAAAGCTACTTGTCTGGAGAAGTGTATTAAACTCCTATCAGTTGACTGTTACTTGTTAGCATCTCTGGCAAAAAGCTTAGCAGTAGAAAAGATCATAACAACTGGCTAACAGAAGGTTTGGAGATTATCTGGATTTTAGTATTCTATGCAATTTTTTAATTCTGCAGCAAAAGTATTGTGGCTCACATAAAAAAACTACTAGCTCCCATATGGGAGCCAAAAGAATCAAAAGACACATTTTGTGAGGTGGAACTCATGAACGAGAGGTTGTGTTTGTTTTTAATAATGCATGTTGTTAGTTGCTAAGAATTGACAGCTATTATTTGCAGTATTTTCTCAGGGATAATCTCCTACTCATCTACATGCCATATGTGCAGGAAGTGCCAAGAAAATCTGTTCTTCTTCGACCACTCTGCTGCCTGAACTACAAATAGTACATTTTGGTAGCAGATGGAACACGAGGAAATGCCAATTCAATTTGATATGACCCCATGTCATGCAGTGGGTTTCAACAGGAAAAAGTGCTGCTGTCACTAATATGGAACCTGTGTCTGCATCTGATGTCCTTTCACGTAACCTGTAATAGAAAACAGCAACAACTTAAATTATGAATTAAAACTTTATAGCTGGGAGGGACATGAAACATTTCCTGTCCAACCCATTCATTTATACGATGCAAGGAAGCATAATGATAGAGTTACACAATTAACATACCTGGGGCTAAAAACCCAGGTCGTTTGTTTTCAGGAACAATGATTTACTTTTAGATTCCTCACAAAGTACAGCAGGAGATAGAACACTTCACTATTTAGACTTTACATTCATTGAAGGAATCCTAGTTGGACCTAGAAGAGAACAGCAACGCCTCTGGTCTGTTAACAGGAGGAGTTAATTAAATTGATTAGCCGTAACTAAGTTGTTTTTTTCACCAAGATCATTTCAAGAAACCACAATGCGCGGGCAGCGGCTTCACATGCTTGCCTTAAGATCAGGGGAAAGGGGCGCCTGGGTGGCGCAGTCGGCTAAGCGTCCGACTTCAGCCAGGTCACGATCTCGCGGTCCGTGAGTTCGAGCCCCGCGTCAGGCTCTGGGCTGATGGCTCAGAGCCTGGAGCCTGTTTCCGATTCTGTGTCTCCCTCTCTCTCTGCCCCTCGCCCGTTCATGCTCTGTCTCTCTCTGTGCCAAAAATAAATAAAAAACGTTGAAAAAAAAAATTAAAAAAAAAAAAAAAAAGATCAGGGGAAAAAATATGGTGAATATGTACAATTGTAACTTCCTTGAAATTTTGGTCAAACTAATGCCAGCTAGTGTAGTAAGCCCTGTTACGTTGCCCGGAAACCCTGATTAGTTTCATGAACTTCAAAATCTATTAAGGAATAGTTTGGGAGAAATTTTTGAGCAGAACACGTCCTTCTGAAATACAGATGCAAGTTGGCATGTGCTACAGCATGATAAATCTCAGTTCTGGCAATCGAGATTGGTTTGCTTACTCTTGTGAAGTGTTGACCAATATAGGGGGCACACATTTTCAACTCTGGTTCTGGTTTGCGAGTCTGCTTTGTAGCTTCACCAGACCCTTTTCTGATTTCATTCATGCTACCTATTTCACTTCGGTTCAGACAATTAAAAATTAAGGTAAAGAGAGTAAACTGTATATCTCCTTACTCTATTTTTGTTTTCATTTTTTGAGGTAAAAGGTGGGATCAGGGATCGTTGTTTGAGAACACTTTTAATCATTTGAAAGTATTTGTTTGTTGGTCTGGAGTTACTTTCTACTTTGTTGACAACATATATATGCACTCCTGTTATTATTTCAGGATGGGAGGAAAGAGAACATCATGTTTAAGAGCACAGATTTTGGTGTTAGTCATCCAGCCCTGCCACTGATCACACGCGTGGTCTCTGAGAGTCCATTTCTTCATCTGTAAAATGGGGCTGATAATAGTACTTACCTTCTTGTTTTTCTAAGGTTTCAATGAGGTGATTTGTGGAAAGCTTTGTCACAGGCTTGCACATAATAAATAGTCAGTAAAAATTAGTCCTTGTCTGTTTAATTTTAGTTTTCTTTATATTTCAACTGCTTCTTTGTTACATTCTGACTTAAATGAGCTTTTTGAAATTCAAATAAGTAATCACCAGCCTGCTACCGGAATAAATCCCAAAGTGGGCGAATCTTTAATCATTCTGATAAAGTCCCATGTACTTTTGGAATGGCGTATATAAAAAGGGAAATGTGGTAGGCAAACCAGAGAGATCCCCAGCAGCTTATAAGTGGATTTTTTGTTGTCATTTTTCATCCAAGTAACAGAGCCTAAAAGCCTACTTCCTGAGCTGCCGTGTGTTGGCTTGCAACTTTTGTTTTAAATTTTCTTTACCTTTGTTCAGTGACATTTTATGGGAAGTGAAAACTGTGGTCCAGTCAGCAGATTTTATTTACTGGTGGTAAAAAGGATTCTTATGACATCGGATCAAGTCACTGGTTTAATTTCAGGGTCTTGAGAAAAATATATTTTTTAAATTAATATGGAAATGAAGAATTAATTTATAACTGTGAATTTGATTCTTCATGAGACAGTACTTTGTTCTTTTCCAGTTTTATTGAAGTATAATTGACATATAACAGAAAGTACTATGACAATAGAATTTATTATTTATGTATCTTTCATACCTTTTAGTACAGGGCTTTATTAAATATTTCTTGAGTGGGTAGAGTGATATTTGGATTATCATTCCTTTATAGTATAAGTTAACATGGTGATCATTGAAAATTATGGAGGGTGTCCAATAAAGTATTACCACAGAACTAAACTGAATTCAAGTAGTGTGTAACTTCTTTAGAAAGTCATAAAGTTAAAACCAAACTAAATGTCCAACAGTGGGGAATGGTTAACTAAATTCCACTGGGGATGGTTAACTAACTTATACACATGGAATGTTATGCAGTCATTAACAGTAGTTTTTTTTTTTTTTCAGTTTATTTATTTGGGGGGGGGCAGAGAGAGAGAGGGAGAGAGAGAATACCAAGTGAGGGGCTCAATCCCACAGGCTGTAAGATCATGCCCTGAGCCAAAATCAAGAGTCAGATACTTAACCGACTGAGCCACCCAGGTGCCCCAACAGTTTTTGAAGAACATTTTGGTACGGAGAAATATTTTATTATTTTTTTTTTATTTTTTATTTTTTGTTAAATATTTATTTTTGAGAGACAGAGAGTGCAAGTGGCGGAGGGGCAGCGAGAGGGGGACAGAGGATCCAAAGCAGGCTCTGCATTGACAGCAGTGAACCCGATATGGGGCTCAAACTCACGAACTGGGAGATCATGACCTGAATTAAAGTCACTCAACTGACTGAGCCACCCAGGTGCACCTGGAGAAATATAATAGTTGAAAAAAAAGACTATAAAAGGATGGTGAAATAATAAGAATGAAAAATAATCACACCAGCAGCTACCAGTTAGAGTGCTCGTGGTGTGCAGGTCACTGTTGTGGCTGCTTTGCATGAGTGGGGCTGAGCTTCACATGCACATAGTCGGCTGTAATGCATGGTGGAAGGAATTTCCGGTTCTCTTCCTTCTCGGTATATGTTGTACTTCCTGTGTTTTTGGCAGTATACCTTGGTAAGTCAACTGGTTTAATGCCAGAATCTCACCTTGAGCTCCACCCTCTTTCAGGATGGGGATGGGACAAAGTAAATCCAAGCAAAACTTGATCTTTGGCTTGAACCTCTGCTGATCACATTTGTCCACAGCACAGTTTCAAACTTCTGGTTTGCTTACAACTTAGTGATATATTTTGGTTTTGCTTTGCTTTGAGTTCAGCTAGTGTGTGTGTGTGTGTGTGTGTGTGTGTGTGTGTGTGCGTGCGCGCGTGTGCATGTGTGTGTCTGTTAGGAATAGCAACTTCTCTTTTCTTTTTTTGGTGAAATGTATATACAAATAGGTATAGACAATGATTATTCACAACTAAAAAAATAAAATGAATACCTGAGCTGTTAGCTCAGCTGTTAGACACATTTTCAGTGTCTTAGAAATCCCATGTTGCCCTTTTCCTGACAAATCTTCCTTCATCCCATGGACTGCCCCCCCCCCCCCAACAATTCCGATGAATTTAGTGTTAAAGTCATTCCCTTATTTTCTTTAGAATTTATGACCATTTTATAGTTTCCTTTATTGTGTGTGTGTGTGTGTGTGTGTGTGTGTGTGTGTCAGAAAGGGGGGGAGGGGCAGGGAGAGGGGAGAGAGAATACCAAGCAGGCTATGCACTTTCAGCTCAGAGCCTGATGTAGGGCTCAAACCCATGAACCTCGAAAAACCATAAAATACCTAGGAATAAATCTGACCAAAGACGTGAAAAATCTATACACTGAAAACTATAGAAACCTTATGAAAGAAATTGAAGAAAACACAAAAAAATGGAAAAAGATTCCATGCTTCTGGATAGGAAGTACAAATATTGTGAAAATGTCGATACTACCTAAAGCAATCTACATATTCAATGCAATCCCTATCAAAGTACCACCAGCATTCTTCACAGAGCTGGAACAAATAATCCTAAAATTTGTATGGAACCAGAAAAGACCCCGAATAGCCAAAGCGATCTTGAAAAAGAAAACCAAAGCAGGAGGCATCACAATCCCAGACTTCAAGCTGTACTACAAAGCTATAATCATCAAGACAGTATGGTACTGGCACAAGAACAGACACTCTGATCAATGGAACAGAGTAGAGAACACAGAAATGGACCCACAAACGTATGGCCAACTAACCTTTGACAAAGCAGGAAAGAATATCCATTGGAATAAAGACAGTCTCTTCAGCAAGTGGTGCTGGGAAAACTGGAAAGCGACATGCAGAAGAATGAACCTGGACCACTTTCTTACACCATACACAAAAATAAACTCAAAATGGATAAAAGACCTCAATGTAAGACAGGAAGCCATCAAAATCCTCGAGGAGAAGGCAGGCAAAAACCTCTTTGATCTTGGCCGCAGCAACTTCTTACTCAACATGTCTCTGGAGGCAAGGGAAACAAAAGCAAAAATGAACTACTGGGACCTTATCAAAATAAAAAGCTTCTGCACAGTGAGGGAAACAATACACAAAAGTAAAAGGCAACCGACAGAATGGGAGAAGATATTTGCAAACGACATATCAGATAAAGGGTTAGTATCCAAAATCTATAAAGAACTTATCAAACACAACACCCAAAAAACAAATAATCCAGTGATGAAATGGGCAAAAGACATGAATAGACACTTCTCCAAAGAAGACATCCAGATGGCCAACCGACACATGAAAAAATGCTCAACATCACTCATCATCAGGGAAATACAAATCAAAACCACATTGAGATACCACCTTATACCTGTCACAATGACAACTCAGGCAACAACAGATGTTGGAGAGGATGTGGAGAAAGAAGATCTCTTTTGCATTGTTGGTGGGAATGCAAGCTGGTGCAGCCACTCTGGAAAACAGTATGGAGGTTCCTCAAAAAGCTAAAAATAGAACTACCCTCTGACCCAGCAATTGCACTACTAGGTGTTTATCCACAGGATACAGGTGTGCTGATTCGAAGGGACACATGCATCCCCATGTTTATAGCAGCACTATCAACAATAGCCAAAGTATGGAAAGAGCCCAAATGTCCACAGATGGATGAATGGATAAAGAAAATGTGGTGTACACACACACACACACACACACACACACACACACACACACAATGGAGTATTACTCAGCAATCAAAAAGAATGAAATCTTGCCATTTGCAACTACATGGATGGAAATGGAGGGTATTATGCTAAGTGAAATTAGTCAGAGAAAGACAAAAATCATATGACTTCACTCATATGAGGACTTTAAGAGACAAAACAGATGAACATAAGGGAAGGGAAGCAAAAATAATATAAAAACAGGGAGGGGGACAAAACAGAAGAGACTCCTAAATATGGAGAACAAACTGAGGGTTGCTGGAGGGGTTGTGGGAGGGGGAATGGGCTAAATGGGTAAGGGGCACTAAGGAATCTACTCCTGAAATCATTGTTTCACTCTATGCTAACTAATTTGGATGTAAATTTTAAAAAATAAAAAATAAAATTAAAATAAAAATAAAATAAATAAATAAATAAACATTAAAAAAAAACCCAACAAACCCATGAACCTCAAGATCATGACCTGAGCGGAAATCAAGAATCCAATGCTTAACCAAATGAGCCACCCAGGCGCCCCTCCTTTATGGTTTTGTTGTATGTTGTGTTTGTACATGAAGAATACAGAGCTGTTTAGGGGCACCAGTCTTAGTTTAGTCAGTAGAGCATACGACTCTTGATCTTGGGGTTGTGAGTTTGAGCCCCCATAATGGGCATAGAGATTATGTAAAAAAAAATACAGAGCAATTTGAACATGTACCAGATGTTTTCATGGTATTGAGAAATTGATATTACTTAAAAAATTAAAATAATAGTATTTTGGCATGTATAAAAAATCTTTATCTTTTGAGTATACATGCTGATATATTTATGGGTGAAATTATGGTGTCTAGGATATGCTACAGAATAATCTGGGGGAAGGTGAAATAGGTAGGAACACAGATAAAATAGGATTGTCCATGAATTAATAATCATTGAGTATGTGGGGTTCACTATATTATTCTCTTATTTTTGAGAGTGTTTACAATTTTTCCTAATAAAAAATTTTAAGTGTTCTTACGACTTCCATTTTTCACTCAATATTATGATATTAAGATTAATCCACACGAATGTGTGCAGCTGTAGTTAATTTATTTTCATTGGTGTATTTATTCCAGTGTGTAAAAATAGTCTATTCATTCGGTATGACATTTGGGTTATTTGTAGTTTTTTGCTATTATGAATAATAATATCCTATAGGTGTCTCCTGGTGTACATTTCTCTAGGTATACTTACTGAGTCATAAGGAATGAGCATGTTCAACTTTACTAGGTAATGTCAGACTTTTCTCAAAATCCTGGGTATTTACACTCTTCCCAGGAATGGATCAGAACTCTGCATCCTGAAACACTGTGGAGCAACAGATTATTTAAGGTAAATGCTAAACTGTTACACTAAAGAGAACCCTAGAAGACAGCAATGTAAAAACATAGAGATTTTTCTTTTTTCCTTCCTTCCCTTTGTTCCCTATTTCCCTTATTTCCTTTCTTTCCTTTGTCTCTTGTACCACGTTCTGAAGGTGTGTGATCCAGGCCATCAGAATTGCTTTGCTTCATTAAATTATTGGAATTTTCTCCACCTTGTTGGTCTGCTGTCACCTAGGGAACTGAACTTGTCTCCCTGGTTGAAACTGGGTGTTAAGTATATCCGTGTTCTGGCTCATGGGAAGGAAAAGGAGTCTTGAGGAGCACATGCCCCAGTGTTTTAAAACCCAGGCCACAAGTAGCACACACAATTTTCATTCATTGAACGAGTGAGAATTTAGTCACATGGCCACATCTGCTATAGGGGAGATTGCAAACATAGTCTGTCTGGACAGCCTGGTTTCCTGCTACGACTCTGTGACCATGGCAGAAGGAGAGGAAGATTTTAAATAGAACTACACTATGACCCCAGCAATTGCATTACTAGGTATTTATCCAAAGGATACAAAAATACTGATTCAAAGGGGCACATGCACCCCAACATTTTTTTAGTAAATCTTTCAAAAACAATTTCTTTTAAGTTTGTTTATGTTGAGAGAAAAAAAGAGAGAGCTCAAGTGGGGTCGGGGCAGAGAGAGAGGAGAGAGAGAATCCCAAGCAGGCTCCACACTGTCAGCACAGAGCCTGAAGCAGGGCTTGAAGTCAACTATGAGATCATGACCTGAGCTGAGATCAAGAATTGGACATACAACCAGCTGAGCCACCCAGGCACCCCTACGCTCCAGTGTGTATGGCAGCATTATCAATAATAGCCAGACTATGAAGAAATCCCAAATGTCCGTCAGCTGATGAAGAAAGACGATGTTATACATACATAATGGAATATTACTCAGTCATCAAAAAGAATGAAGTCTTGCCATTTGCGACAACATAGATACAACTAGAGTATATTAATCTAAGCGTAATAAATCAGTCAGTGAAAGACAAATACCATATTATTTCACTCATATGTGGAATTTTAGAAACAAAAGAGATGAAGGGAAGGGAAGGAGAAATAAAATAAGGGGCACCTTGGTGGCTCAGTTGGTTAAGCGGCTGACTTCAGCTCAGGTCATGTTCTCACAGTTTGTGAGTTCGAGCCCCACATCAGGCTCTGTGCTGATAGCTCAGAGCCTGGAGCCTGCTTCAGATTTTGTGTCTTCCTCTCTCTCTGCCCCTTCCCCACTTGTGTGCATGCTCTCTCTCTCTGTCTCTCAAAAAATAAGTAAATAAGTAAGTAAATAAGTAAATAAACATTCAAAAAAGATAAAAACAGAGAGGGAGGCATATCATAACACATTTTTTAAAAGAAGTTTATTTATTTATTTTGAGAGAGCAAGAGAGTGTGTGCCTGCAAGTGGGGAAGGGGCAGAGAGAGGAAGAGAGAGTATGCCAAGCAGGTTCTGAGCTGTCAGCACAGAGTGCAACACAGGGCTCAAACCCATGAACCATAAGCTCATGACCTGAGCTGAAACCAAGAGTTGGACTGTCAACCAACTGAGCCAGCCAGGTACCCCAAGAGACTCTTAATTATAGAGAACAAACTGAGAGTTGCTGGAGGGGAGGTGGGTGGGGGATGGGCCAGATGGGTGATGGGCATTAGGGAGGGCACTCGTGATGAGCACTGGGTATTATATACAAGGGACAAATCACTAAATCTCCTGAAACCAATACCATATGTTAACTAGCTTGAATTTAAATACAAATTTGGAAGAAAAAAAAAGATTTTTAAAAAATTTATTTTGAAAAAGAGGGTGTCAGTGGAGGAGGGGCAGAGAGAGGGAGAGAGTGAGAATCCCAAGCAGGGACTGCGTCATGAGTGCAGAACATGACACAGGGCTTGAATTCACAAACCATGAGATCATGATCCGAGCCAAAGTCTGAAGTTTAACCAAATGAGTCACCCAGGTGCTCCAAGGAGAGGAAGATTTTAGTGGACAATAAGCAGCAATAAAGATAGGTTTTCTGGAGAGGCAATCTATTTGGGGGCGAAATGGTATTTTGTTTTAATTTGTATGTGTTTCATTGCTAATAAGGTAGAACATCTTCCCTGAATAGCTAAGGCACTCCTGAAAAAAACAAAGCTGGAGGCATCACAGTCCTGGACTTCAAGATATGTTACAAAGCTGTAATAATCAAGATAGTATGGTACTGGCACAAAACAGACCCTTAGATCAATGGAACAGAATAGAGAACCCAGAAATGGACTCACAAATATATGGCCAACTAGTCTTTGACAAAGCAGGAAAGAATATCCAACGGAATAAAGAAAGTCTCTTCAGCAAATGGTGTTGGGAAAACTGGACAGCGACACGCAGAAAAATGAGCCTGGACCACTTTCTTACACCATACACAAAAATGAACTCAAAATGGATGAAAGATCTAAACGTAAGTTAGGAAGCCATCAAAATCGTGGAGGAGAAACCTCTTTGACCTCGGCCACAGCAACTTCTTACTCAGCATGTCTCTGGAGGCAAGGAAAACAAAACCAAAAATGAACTATTGGGACCTCATCAATATAAAAAGCTTCTGCACAGCAAAGGAAACAATCAGCAAAACTAAAATGCAGCCAATGAAATGGGAGAAGATATTTGGAAATGACATCTCAGATAAAGATTAGTGTTCAAAATCTGTAAAGAACTTACTAAACACAACACCCAAAAAAACAAATAATCCAGTGAAGAAATGGGCAAAAGACATGAATCGACACTTTTCCAAACAGGGCATCCAGATGGCCAACCGACACATGAAAAAATGCTCAACATCACTCATCATCAGGGAAATACAAATCAAGACCACAATGAGATACCACCTCACGCTTGTCAGAATGGCTAACATTAACAACTCAGGCAGTAACAGATATTGGTGAGGATGTGGGAAAAGAGGAACCCTTTTGCCCTGCTGGTGGGAATGCAAACTTGTGCAGCCACTCTGGAAAACAGTATGGAGGTTCCTCAAAAAATTAAAAATAGAATTACTCTATGACCCAGCAATTGCACTGCTAGGTGCTTACCTAAAGAATACAAGTGTGCTGTTTTGAAAGGGCATGTGCACCCCAGTGTTTATAGCTGTGCTATCAACAGTAGCCAAAGTATGGAAAGAGCCAAAATGTCCATCAATGGATGAATGGATAAAGAAGATGTGGTATCTATGTACAATGGAGTATTACTGGGCAATCAAAAAGAATGAAATCTTGCCGTTTGCAATAACATGGATGGAACCAGAGGGTATTATGCTAAGTGAAATTAGTCAGAGAAAGACAAATATCATGACTTCACTTATATGTGGAATTTAAGATATAAAACAGATTAACATAAGGGAAGGGAAGCAAAACTAATATAAAAACAGGGAGGGGGACAAGACAGAAGAGACTCTTAAATGCAGAGAACAAACTGAGGGTTGCTGGAGGGGTTGTGGGAGGGGGGATGGGCTAAGTGGGTAAGGGGCATTAAGGAAGACACTTGTAGGGATGAGCACTGGGTGTTATACATAGGGGATGAATCACTGAATGCCACTCCTGAAATCATTATTGTGCTATATGCTAATTAACTTAGATGTAAATTAAAAAAAAAAAAAAAAGAGCATCTTTTCACATTTTGGCTGGCTGTGTGTTTTTGTCACTAAAATACTTATTCATATCTTTGCCCATTTATCTGTTAGTTTGTCTTCTTGTTGATTTTTTAGTTTTTCTTTTTAGTATGTTCTCAATATTAATTTCTTACCAATTATAACTATGGCAAATATCTTCATCATGGTTGTAGCTTATACTTTCACAATTATAAAAGGTATCTTTTGATAAACAGAGGTTGTTTAAATTTATTAGATGTATCAATTATTAACCTATGTTTGGTGTTTAAGCAATTCTTTCCCTACTTTGAAGTCAGAAAGATATCTGTCTACATCCTCTTCTAAATGTTTTAAAATTTTGTTTTTGACAAATTAATGGGGTTTTAATTCATCTGAAGTTTATTGTTCATACTGTGAGCTAGGGATATATTTTCAGTTCTTTTCATATGAATGGCCAAATTTATTTTTTTAGTTTTATTTGCTAAATAGTTTCTTATTTTATTTTACTTTCTTTGATTTTGTTTTGTCTTATTTTGTGTAATTTTTAAAGTAAGCTCTGTGCCTATTGTGGGACTTGAACTCAGGACCCTGAGATCAAGAGTTGCATGCTCTACTGACTGAACCACCCAGGTGCCCCCCAGTTCCTTCTGTCCTGATTACAGTTTCATATGTGCATGAATTTATCTCTGGGTACTGTTATGTTTCATTGGTTAGTTATAGGTTACTGCACCAGTATTACATTCTTTTAATTACAGTAGCTTTATAATAACTCTTTATATCTGATAGGCCAAATCCTCCTTACTTATTTTTTCAGAACTACCTTGGGGATCTTGGTCTTTTCTCTTCCATATACATTTTAGCATCAGCTTTTCCTTCCCTGGGAAACCTACAGGCATTTTGATTGAAATTGTGTGACATTGTAAGTCAACTAGAAGGGAGTTAGCATCTATATAATATTAGTTCTTCCTATGCATTAATGTGAATATTTCTCCATTTACTTAGTTCTTGTTAAAATGTCTTACTATAAAGTTTTATATTTTCTATGTTTTTGTTAGATTTATTTCATGATATTTTTATTATTAATGTTCATGAGATCTCTTCTAAAATTGTTTTCTGTTATACAGAAATGCAGTTTATTTTTGCATATTGGTCTCATATCACACCACTTTGCTGGTCTATTACTATGTCTAATTCTTTTTTTTTCTTTTTTGTAAAAAAATTATTTGCAAAGCAAGACAGTTTTATTTCCCACTTTCCAAACTTTATGGCTTTAATTTATTTTTCTTGTATTTTTGCCCTAGACAGAATTTGGAGTACAAAGTTAATAAAAGTGGTGACTTTGGCATTCTTTTCTTGTTCTCGATTTAAAGGGATTGGTTTTAAGCTTGTCCTCCCTTAAAGGATGATGATTGTTTTCGGTTTGTTATAGGCATTTTTCATCAGGTTAAGTATAATCTCTTATATTTCTTGTTTACTTGAGATTTTAATCATTAATAGGTGGTTGAATGTTATCTTTTTTTCTTTTTGTGTCTATTAATGCTTTTTCTTTAATCTGTTAATGTGTTGAGTAATGTTTATAGGTTGCCTAATATTAAACCATCTTTGCATTCTAGAATTAAACTGTCTTCACTGTTGTATTTTATGTATATAAAAACAGTTGGAGGGGCACCTGGGTGGCTCAGTTGGTTAAGCATCAGGCTCTTGGTTTCAGCTCATGTCATTATCTTGTGGTTCATGAGATCAAGCCATGTCTTGCTCCATGCTGACAGCTCAGAGCCTGCTTGGAAGTCTATCTCTTCTTTCTCTCTGCCCCTCCCCCTGCGCGCTCTCTCTCTAAATAAATAAATAAATAAACTTTGAAAACAAAAACAATTGGATTCAGTTTGCCAGTATTAAGGGTTTTTTGCCTCTCAATACCTGAATGAAACTGGCCCGTGGTTTTCCTTTATGATAATATCCTTGTCTGGGTTCATATCTAAGTTATACTAGCCTCACATAATGTGTTGGAGAGTATTACTTCTCTTTCTATTTTGTGGAGGAGTTTGACATTTTGGAATATTCCTTTCCTTGAAAGTTTGGAAGAACTATTTATCTGAGTCTAGTTATTTACTTTGAAGAAATTTTTTAAAGTTTATTTATGTATTTAATTTTGAGAGAGAGAGAGAGCATGAGCAGGGGAGAGCAGCAGAGTGAGAGGAGAGAGAACCCAAAGCAGGTTCCATGTCCAGCATGGAGCCTGATGCAGGGCTGGCTTCCATGACCTTGGGAATCATGGCCCAAGTGGAAATCAAGAGTTGGTTGCCCAACTGACTGAGCCACCCAGGAACCCCATGTGAAGAACTTTTTAACTGCTCATTGGTAGTTAGTCATTTCCTTTATTAGTTATAGGATTATTTATTATCTCTATTTCTTCTGGCATCAGTTCTGATAAGTGATATTTTTCCAGAAATTTGTCTATTTTTTGTTTTCAAATATATTGGTATGTTACTGATAGTATTTTGTTATCTTTTTAAAAAGTGGCTGATCTGTATTGAATATAATATATCATTGGGGTGTCTGGGTGGCTCAGTCAGTTGAGCATCCAGCTCTTGATTTCAGCTCAGGTCATGATCTCATGGTTCTTGAGTTCAAGCCCTGCATTGGGCTCTGCACTGATAGTGCAGATTGGGATTCTCTCCCACTCCCTCTCTCTCTCTGTTCCTCCCCTGCTTGTGTGCACTCTCTCTCTCTCTCAAAATAAATAAACTTAAAAAAATTTTTTTCTCTTCTCTGTTTCTTGCTGAATGTTGAAGGGGGCTTGTCTATTTTTGCTGGTTTTTCTTTTTTATTTTATTGATCATTGCTCTTTACTATGACCTTTGTGATTTTATTTGGGTTTATTCTGTTCTTTATTGTCTTAAGTTGGATGCTTATTCATTTTTATCCTTTTCTGCTACTATAAGCATTTAAGACAAATTTCTTTTCTAATATAAATGTTATTTCTAACAAGTGTGTTACTCCTAACAAAGGTGTCTGTTCTTCATTCTAATAATTATTTATGATAATTCCCCTTGAAGTATCACCTGTGCTGCATCTCACAAGATTTTATATGTAAAGTTCATTAGAATTAAGTTCTAAGTATTTTCAGTTTCTCAAATTGGTTTCTTTTTAAAATTTTTTTATTTTTATTTTTTTAAAATTTACATCCAAATTAGTTAGCATATAGTGCAACAATGATTTCAGGAGTAGATTCCTTAATGCCTCTTACCCATTTAGCCCATCCCCCCTCCCACAACCCCTCCAGCAACCCTCAGTTTGTTCTCCATATTTAGGAGTCTCCTCTGTTTTGTCCCCCTCCCTGTTTTTATATTATTTTTACTTCCCTTTCCTTATGTTCATCTGTTTTGTCTCTTAAAGTCCTCATATGAGTGAAGTCATATGATTTTTGTCTCTCTACTTTCACTTAGCTTAATACCCTCCATTTCCATCCACGTAGTTGCAAATGGCAAGATTTCATTCTTTTTGATTGCTGAGTAATACTCCATTGTATATATATACCACACTTTCTTTATCCATTCATCCATCTGTGGATGTTTGGGCTCTTTCCATACTTTGGCTATTGTTGATAGCGCTGCTATAAACATGGGGGTGCATGTGTCCCTTCGAATCAGCACACCTCTTCCCCGTGGATAAATGCCTAGTAGTGCAATTGCTGGGTCAGAGGGTAGTTCTATTTTTAGTTTTTTGAGGAACCTCCATACTGTTTTCCAGAGTGGCTGCACCAGCTTGCATTGCCACCAACAATGTAAAAGAGATCCTCTCCCCATCCTCTCCAACATCTGTTGGCCTGAGTTGTTAATGTTAGCCATTCTGACAGGTGTAAGGTGGTATCTCATTGTGGTTTTGATTTGTATCAAATTGGTTTCTTCTTTGACCCAAGAGGCATATAGGAATACACTTTCAAATTAAAACAAAAAAAGTGGGAATATTTAATTTCTCTTTTTTTAAAAAAATACAATTACATTGTGATCTGAAAGTAATAGTGTTTGAAATTAGTTGAGGATTGTTTCCTCTTTTACTATTCTCTGGAGGATTTCATGTAAGATTGGAATTACCTGACTCTTAAATGTTTAGTAGAACTTATCACTACGGTTATCTAGATCTAGTGCTTTCATCAAGAAAAAGTATCTGTCATTGCTTGCACATTTACATATTTTTTGATTGACTGGCATAACATTGGCTATAATATTCTCATATCTTCTTAATCCCACAGCATCTGCAGTGATGCCTCTTTTCTATGAACAACAATTGTCTGTGTGCCTTTTCCCCTTTTTTCCTTGATTGACTTCACCAGAGTTATTAGTTTTTTAAAAGAGCAATATTTTTGCTTTCTTGATTTATTGTATATTTGTTTTCTGTTTCACTGGTTTATTCTTCCTATTATTCTCTTCCTTTTTTTTTTTTTTTTTTTTTTTGGTGAGCATTGTTTTGCCAATTTTTAAAAGTTTTTTCTTATTTTCCAAGTTCTTATTTTTCTTCTTTTCTAATGTAAATATGTAAGCTAATAAAATTTCCTCTACACACTGCACACCTGGATTCTACAAATTTTTATAGGTAGTATTTTTGTCATCTTCCAGTTATCACGTTTTCTAATTTCTATCATGATTTTTGCCTGCCACCTGTGATATGTTTTAAAATGTGTTTAAAATTTTACAGATATGTAGAGTTATTTCAGTTATCATTTTGTTACTGATTTCTTACTTTAACTGCACAGTTTTCTTTGTTATAAATCTTTTACACTATTGAAGATTATAAGCCACAATCTCTCCTGGCAGTTTGCATCTCCCTTCCCCTGCTTTATATCTCTCCATAGCACTTATTATCATTGGTCTATTTTATACTGACTTTATCTTCTTTGGGGGCTTTTTAAATTCCTTACTTATGTGAAAGCTGATGATGTGATTAAAATCATATTTTAAAAATACTTTAGCCTGCATTCTAGTTTCAACTAGATAGCTCATGCAGTGGTATCTCTCTAACTTTACTATGGTATAGGAAATAGAAGTCTAATATACATTTTTTTGAGCCTATCAATATAATTTTTAGTAATGAGATTTAATTGACGTAATACTAGTTTCACGTGTACAACATAATGATTTAATATTTGTAAATATTGCAGAATGTTCACCACTGTAAGTCTAATTAACATCCATCACCATACAGTTACAATTTTTTTTCTTGTAATGAGAACTTATTATTTTATTTTATTTTTTTAAAGTAAACTCTTTCACATCCTGGGGCTCAAACTCATGACCCTGAGATCAAGAGTCACATGCTCTTCTGACTGAGGCAGCCAGGTACCCTGTGATGAGAACTTTTAATATCTACTCTCTTAATCCCTTTCAGACAGTTATTTTAGATTTTTCCATTATTGATTTCTATTTTAGTATGACAGTTCTATAGATTATAGAATTGAAGATACTATGAGAAGAATTTAGTCTTGTGTTTTTTCCTAAAAAGTATTACAGGGTCTGGTCCTTACCATCTAGAATAATGTTTATAACCTAAGTTCAGCACCCTGGGGAGGATATACATATAAGAGAGCAAATAATATTACACTAACAGTTATAAATTCTTCTTTTTTTGTTTTTAATGCTTCACCCTCTGGATAACGGCACTTTTTTTTTTTTTAATGTTTCATTTACTTACTTTTAAGTAATCTCTACACCCATCGTGGGGCTCACACTTAAAACCCCACATCGAGAGTTGTATGCTCCTCTGACTGAGCCAGCCAAGCGCCTTAGTTTTAAATTCTTCATATGTAGGTTTGCATTTGCACCTAGAAAAATCCAGGATGTATGGATTTTAGGGATGAAAATGTGTACTGAGGTCTCCTATAGTGGGCAGAGCGTGACAGCATCCACATTTTATTGATAATCTGAGATGCTGTTGGAAAGGCTCTGGGGTTTTGCTGTTTCTGATCGTCCAGACTCTGCTTTCATTCTTGCAGTTTGCAGGTGGTAATGTCTCTTTTCTTGTGGAACTGCTTCATTTTATCCTTTGGAGTTCCACTCTAAAGCTGGCTGCAGAGACCTTTATAATTCAGGGCCCCATGTCAGAGATAGCACCCGCCAGCCTTCCTGGCACCACAGCGGAGTAGCTGACCTGGCATAACCAGAGCATTTACAAAGATTCCAGCATTTCTCAAAGTGCTTGATGTGCTAGTTTCTGATCTGTCATTTCTAACTCCTTTCTCAGTTGGTCTGTGGAAGACCTCTGGACTTTTGCCCTTTGCTTTTATTATTTTGAAGGTGCAGCTTACAAAAACAGCTCTCTCCCTTAGACCTCCCGCAATTAAGATAGAACAATAGGTGTCTGCTTATCTTACTTAAGTCAGCCGATTTTCCCTTCTGAGGAAGTCCACATTTTAGTCTGGCTGTGAAATTAGCATGTTTGAAAAATGGAATTAAGCCTCCAGACATTATTTACCATAGAGAGCACGTGGGAAGAAGTCAGTCTGCTCATCTTGTTTGACATAGGTCATGACAGTATGGCATATTTTGATGTCTTGTCAGTGTAGTTCATGAAAGTTATGTGAGGATTAGTGATGGCTTTTCCTTGTGCCTAATTTGTTTTTCTTTCTCTTTTCTTTCTTTCTTTTTTTTTTTTTTTGAGAGACCACGAGTGGGAGAGGGCAGAGGGGGGGAGAGAGAGAGAGAGAGAGAGAGAGAGAGTATCTTAAGCAGGTTCCAAACTCAGTGCAGAGCTTGACGTGGGGCTCTGTCCCACGATCCTGGGATCATGACCTGAGCCAAATCCAAGAGTCAGATGCTCAACTGACTAAGCCACCCAGGTGCCTCTTCTTGTGCCTCATATTAATATTCTACAGTTTGAGCACAGTGCATTCACGTTATAATCTCCAAGCGTCAAGAGAAAGTTTGGAACTCAAAGCCAAAGGTGTGACCATTGTCGTAGGACTTCCTGTTGCCTGTTGCCTGTCCTTCACTGAGGGGAAGGTGAAGAGAGCTAGGTCAGAAGAGCCTCCTTTTTTGGAAGGCACAGGTCGAGCATAAAAGTGGAGGGCTGTTCTCAGGCTGACCTTTGAGCTCTAGTAATTTGCTCTCATTTCTTCCTTGCTCCCACGTTTCCTTTTTCTCTTCATCACTGCAGACAGTTGATGCACTCCTTACTAATAATGGCACAGAAAGCCAGCAAGTTTTGGAACTTTAAAAAAAGGAATGTGTTAGATCTTGTGTCCCTTAGAAAAGAGAGTTTTCCGAGTACACTACTACAAAAAGAGAAGGAGCTGATGAATGCCTTTTCAAATGACCACTCCTTTTTTAAATTGAACTTCTATTGCAGTTGTATTAACAATGTTTGCAGGAATTCATACACGTGTCACCGAAAGTCTATGTTTGGAAGATTTCCACACTATTTTTCTAGTGTTTAGGGTTTTAATTATACTCATTTTCCTGCATTCTCCAAATACCTATCTATAAATAGGTATCTCTTGTTTGAAGCTGGGGCCTTGCAGCTTCATACCAGAGTTAAGTTAGACTATAATATTAACTTAACTCTTTTCTGTCAGGCATTGCAATTCCTCAGCGGTCTTGGAATTAAACTGTGCAATAATGTACAAATAGCTCCGTGCACTATGAAATACAATGAAAGTTACTTTTATTGTCTTTGTGGTCAGTCATCTCTCGGGTGTTTCTGACACTCTCATATGGTCATGTTCCCCATTTTCATTATTTTTCTTTTTAAGTTTATTTATCTTGAGAGAGTGTGAGAGCAAGAGAGGGGCAGAGAGAGAGAGAGGGTGAGAGAGAACCCCAAGCAGGCACCACACTGTTAGCGCAGAGTCCGACAAGGGGCTTGATCCCATGAAAGCCCATGAACCGGGAGATGATGACCCGAGCCAAAATCAAGAGTTGGATGCTTAACCAACTGAGCCACCCGGACATCCCTGTTATGTCCCCTTTTCCATTACCACATAATACTCTGAAATGTGCTTGCTTGAATAGATTGATATGTTTCATGTAGCGTAGTAGTTTATAGTTTATGGCCTCGGGAGTCAGATTGCCAGAGTCTGAATCCTGGCCGGGCCACTCTCCAGCTCTTTAACTATGCGCAAATTACTGACTCCCATTCTGTCTCACTTTCCTTGCCTGTAAAATGGAGATACAATAATAGTGATTGGAGGGAGGCTGGTGGCGAGGCCAGTGAAAGAATTCACCTGAGGCAGAACAAAGGAGATAGAAGTTTATTGAATACACTGCCAGGGAGCAGTGGGCAGGGCAGCAAAGGAGAGACCGACACCAGGAGGTGGTGAGGGCGGTTATAGGGCGGAGTGAAAGAGTACAGGGACATACGGAATTTTCCCTTGTTTTGGTAATCTTAGGAACTGTGCCTGGTTGTAAGTAGCCTATTGGTCAGTTAGGGCCTGTGGCCTAACTGTGATCTGTGGGCCCTTTTGCCTTGCTTAAGTTTCCATTGCTCAAGCCTGGTGCCTAAAAGCGGCCTCCACACCTCCCTCAGAGCATTGTTAAGACAAACAGAGTGTTGAACAAACGAGCGGGCACACAGTAAGTGCTCCAAAAATGTTAGTGTATTGCCACTTTATGAACTCTGGCTCAGGAAGCAATAATAATAAACTAAAGGGTACAGAAAACTTAGTAGCTGAAAGGAGACTAAGGAGATATGAGGACTAAATTTAATATGGCATCTTGCATGGGATCCTGGAACAGGAAAAAGACATTTAGGTAAAAACTCCAGAAATCTGAATAATGTATGGGCTTCAGATAATTTTAAAAATATTAAGAGTAGGAAAATAAAACATTTGCTGTTTTATTTTAAAAAAAAATCCCACTTACATAACTTGTATGACTATACAGAACTTATTGGCTAAAGTACAGAATTGGTAAGACAAAAAATGGAAATTTTCAAATGGATTGGTGTATATACTTCCTGTGGCATTATTTGTATTTACATTCGTAATATTTACACATCAATCTACTTACTTAGTTAACGAATGTGATCATTTGCAGAATAGTTAATACTGCTCAGCAATATATCATCTATACTAGCGCTGCTCAGAGTTGGTCCCTAGACCAGTGCTGGACAGCAAACTAATTGTTACCAGTCCATGAGGAGATAAAGTGTATCGTGGTACTGCTTTCTTTATCCCAAAACTCTTGCTAAAAATGAATGTCAGCTGAAGTAAGCAGTGCTTAGTGATATGATGATTTAGGTTCTGGCACGAGCTTTTTATCTCATTATGGACCTGGAATGATTAGTTCATTGACCTTCATTTGAGTGGTTATTGGTCTGCACCATTCCACAGTAATGTATAAAGATCTGCCTAATCCCTTTGTTAAAAAAAAGTTTATTTATTTTTGAGAGAGAGTATAAGCAGGGGAGGGGCAGAGAGAGGGAGAGAGAGAATCCCAAGCAGGCTCCATGCTTTTAGCACAGAGTTCAACACAGGGCTTGATCCCACAAACCATGAGGTCATGACGTGAGCCAAAATCAAGAGTTGGACGCTTAACCAACTGAACCACCCAGGGCCCCCTGCCTAATTCCTTTAAAGGCTATTACCATTATTTGTTCTTTGTTGATTTAGAAAACAAGATCATCCTTCAGTGTAAGAGTGGTGGCCATCCTATGGCCACCTCTGTATTTGAATATTCGTCACTGTTAGCGATTGGGCTTCCTTTAAGGAGGCAACATGGTATACAGGTTAATATCCTAGATAAATACAATTCAAATTGTAGTTCCTCTGGAACCTCACTTCTCCAGTTTGAAAATGGGTGTGATGATTACATCTATTTTATAAGATTATTGTGAGGAATAAATGAGTTTATACCTGTTAAGAGTTTAGTGCTGCCCTTGGCAAATGGTAAGGGTTCAGCTAAAGTGAACTGCCATAATAATGATTATTGTTTTTTTAATGTTTATTTGAGAGAAACAAAGCGCGTGCATACACACACGGGAAGGGGAGAGGCAGAGAAAGAAGGAGAGAGAATCTTTTTTTTTTTTTTTAATGTTTATTTTTGAAGGAGAGAGAGACAGAGTGTGAGCAGGGGAGGGGCAGAGAGAGGGAGACACAGAATCTGAAGCAGGCTTCAGGCTCTGAGCTCTCAGCACAGAGCCCAACGCCGGGCCCACAAACTATGAGATTGTGATCTGAGCCGAAGTTGGATGCTTAACCAACAGAGCCACCCAGGTGCTGAGAGAGAGAATGACAGAGAGAGAGAGAGAGAGAGAGAGAGAGAGAGAGAGAGAATCTTAACAGGCTCCACTCCATGCTCACTGGAGCCTGATGTGGGTCTCGATCTGTGACCCTCGGATCGTGACCTGAGCTGATACCCAAAGTTGGACACTCAACCGACTAAGCCACTCAGGTGCCCTAATAATAATTTTATACTACTACCTGAAGCTCTTGTCTTAATTAGTGGCAATTTTTTCCTGAAATGACTTAAAACTCACTCATCTCCAGAGAGATTAAAATTACTTAACAGACTTAAACTTACAAAGCAAACACTAAAAAAGTAAATTTTAATGGTTCTGTAGAAGCGCAATAGGAGATATTTAGCCCATCTCCAGAAGGTATATTGGGTCCAATCTTAAAAGAATTGTATTGATAGACTTCTTACAGTGTTTAGCTACAAAGAGGTACTTTGTTATAGTTCTTCCTTTACATCATCATTGCTAGAGAAACTTGAGGGTAATGAATTCTGCTTTTTCCGTGTGTATGATTGCAGCTATAGATGTAGATTGCTCTACCATTAACTTGCATTAGTTACTTGTTCATTAAGAGTTGCCAAAAATAAACCATCCATCAAACAGATGAAGAGAACCATAGTTATTCCAGCCGCTGTCAAAGGCCTAATGCACTCCTTTGCTTCCACATAGAATGTATCTGTATCGTATCTGGATGTGTCCTGTTTCTTTCTTCCCTTTGAGCATGGCAGCACCCTTCCTAAAGAACACCTGAAATAGATGGCAGCTTACAGGTCTTCCACAATTACACTCTGATTTCTCCTCTGTGTTAGCCTGTAGGTATTCACTGTGCCATTAAAGTCTTTATCACTTGGGGCTCATGAGTGGCTCGATCAGTTGAGCGTCTGGCTCTTGGTTTTGGCCCAGGTCATGATCCCAGGGTCATGGGATTGAGTCCCATGTCAGGCTCTGTGCTGACTGTGGAGCCTGTTTGAGATTCTCTCTCTCTCTCTCTCTCTCTCTCTCTCTCCTTCCCTCCCTCTGCCCTTTTCCCACTCATGTTCTCTCTCTTAAAAGAAAAAAAAAGTCTTTATCATTTGATTGTTTTGAGCTAAGATCTAGTCTCCCCTCATAATGAATCAGAAAAAAAGCTTGGGTCCACTCTTACTCTTGTGATCTGATGCAAAATGCCTGTTTACCATATAAATGTCACCTGCGGTTATTAGTGGCCCTGCTTACAGTACTAGCAGCTGACATTTACAGTGTGTTTCTTTTAAGGGAGGTCATATTGCTGTCACCTTGTAGATAGGGAAATGAAGCGCAAAACTTAGAGACTTAGTTTCCCCAAGATCACACAGCTACCAAATGTTGGAGTCACCAGAGTTCAAGCCTGTCGGCCATCCATTATGCAGAGCTATGTAAGGACACTGCCTTATGGAAGGTTAAATGCTTAGATTTCTTGTCACCCACTCCTTTTAAACTTCCAGAAAGCTAGAAAGAGTGATTACCATTTTTGTCTTGATAGAGTTTATATCAAGTCAGATAAAAGTCTTTTTGTTGTTGAACAATTACGTAGGAATACGAAATTGTCTTATTATCTCGATGGATTACTTGATGAGGAAACTCATTGTAACGTTGGCTCTTCGTTTGTAACAGAAAAGGCATTTTGGTGGGTAAGTATTAAAAATCGAAAGTGGAATAGTCTTGGTTAATGGTCGTGCCTTGTTCCTAGGGGTAAGAATGGTTGCCTCAGCTCCCCTGTTACTTCCAGCAGAAAGCCTTGCAGGTTCTCAAGTGAAGGGGCCCCACCCTGTCTTGATTTCTCCTGGGAAAGAAGTTGTATTTCATTGGCTAGTTCTCTAGATTTATGCAAGACTTCCCTTTTTGTTAAATTGTTCCTCTTTGAGCAGGTGTTGAGACTTCTGGTAGACCCACTCAGCAAAAGTTAGAATCACCTGCAGGGCTTGTTTAAACAGTTCGCTGGGCCCCACACCCAGCCCTAGAATTTGCATTTCTAAAGAGTTCTCAGGTGATTCGATGCTGTAGGTCAACGACTAGGAGTTGGGAACCCTTGCTGTTAGAAGCAAAGCAATTTTGTAACTTCCTTAAGTTAGTCAATTTAGATGCTAATTTTACTCCCAATTTCCCTAAGATCTTTAGCTTTCTTAGAATTGCTCACAATTCCTGTAAATGGACATCAAATCATGGCAGTTTAAACTAAGAATATACAAAATGTGTGCAGCCCTCTGCTTCTTGCTTTTGCTTCCCACCCTCCCCCAGTTTTCGTAATCTCTTAGTTTCTTAAATTATGAAAACCTTTTCACATCACATCTGGGTAAATTGAAAACTAAAATGGGAACATGATGAGCCCTGAAGGAATAAAGCTTCAGTTTCCTTGCAAATCTGCATGTGCTTTTGAACTAAGGAAGAACACAAGGCAAGTAACCTTTTTAGGACTTCCTGTAGCACATTTCCTTTTTCCACTGTCACTACCAACTCTTAGGATGGTCCCAAGACTTGAGGCCTAACTCTGGGACTTACTGACGTGCATATGGTACTGTGAGTTATGGTTAATTCCCGGCTGGTGTAAGGACAGAGTTTTTCTGTAAACAGGAAAGTTTATTATATTTCATGAGAGCTTTTTTAAAAAATTTTTTTAAATCTTGGATTCACTGATAATTAATGAAATGCTATAGTTACATGGGAATTTTAATTTATGTGAGGGTTAAGCTCTCAAGTCAAACAATAAGGAGGAAAATTAAACAAAATTACCCTTGAAAATCCCAAAGTTACCGTGTTACCAAGAATTAAGTCTATGAAAGCTCAAAAGCCAGAGAACTAACTTATGTGTTACTGGTTTTTTTGTTTTGTTTTGTTTTTTGTTTTTAAAGTAATCTCTATATCCATCGTGGGGCTCAAACTCCTGACCTTGAGTTAGTTACTTGCTCTACCTACTGAGCTAGCCAGGTGCTCCTGATTGTTTGCTTTTGCTTATAAACTATGGCTTCACCCTTTTGTTTGTTTTTGGTTATAGATTATTGTCTTCACCCTCTCATGTGGCCAAGGTCTAGTTGAAAGAACAAAAGAATGTTGAGGGAAAAAGATTTTCACTTCCTCCCCGGGTCTTTATAAGTAAATACAGATATATAGTTCAATTCCAATAAATTAAGTGTGCTTATAATGTGACTCTATTATATTGTTAAGATAGTTTAAACATTTGGGGTGCTTGGGTGGGTCATGGTTAAGTGTCTGACTCTTGATAATCGGCTCAGGTCATGATCGCATCATGGTCAGTGAGATCAAGCCCTGCATGGGACTCTGTGCTGGCAGTGTGGAGCCTGCTTGGGATTCTCTCTCCCTCTCCCCCTGCCTCCTCCTGCTCACTTGGGTGTATGCACACGCACTTTTTCTCTCAAAATTATTATACATTAACAAAGAAGATAGTTTAAACATTTGATCTGGGTCATTGGTTTAAATTCTTTTACAGTCATGTTGGAATTAGAATTAAATATCATTCATTCAACAAACAGCTATTGAATACCTCCTTTATCAAACTGTAGACTCTCCAAGAGTAGAGGTCTTTTTAATCAAGGCACCTGCTTTGCCTTATAGTATTTGCTCAGGCAGTGTTCATTGAATTAATAACTAATGAAACACAGCCTGTGTCTTTTTATGGTTTGTGTTCCAGATTTAGAGATGTGGAAGCAAATGAAGATTTGCTATAATATATGTTAGAGGTATTTTAAATTTATGAGAACATTGTGCAGGAAGAAATTAGTTCTGCCTGGGAAAGAACAATGCGCACTCACCAGAGAGACGTTTGAACTAGTCTTGATGGATGAGTAGGAGTTCTCCAGGAAATGAAGGGCATTCCAGGTAAAGGAGAGTCTCTTCAAGTGAGTTATTCTGTGTTTTTCCTTTTTAGGAATCATTAGCTTAGTGTTCTAAATGCTTTGAGCAGAGTAAAGAGATAAGAATAGAAAGCTAATGCTGACAATAGCTTGATAGCTATTGGACATGTATTACCTGCCTGGCAGTGTAACTGTATTTTGCATGCATTATTTTGTTTGAACGTCACAAGAAACACACAAGAAACACGTTCTCCAGATTAGAAAATGAGGAAAGTTTATTTTGCCAGAGGTGGCATAGTGAGAGGATAGCAATTATGCTTTATGTGCTTACGTGGCATTAGCAGTTTAGGCTTTGGAGACAGTGGGAAGCCATTGAGGGTGATACCCTGAGATGCTAGGGTACCAGATAGATTGGAACAGCCTAAGTAGAGGGAGACCAGTTTAAAAGTCTTCTTGTACTCTACTGTGGCATATTGAAGGCCTCAGTTCTGCCCTTGACCTTGAGGGTGGAAACATTGAGAGAGAAGGAGATCTGAGAAGTGGAATCTCGAGTTCTTGATGACCCATGGGAGGAATAAGTCAGGTTTACAGAGAGGAGAACAAGATCCACAGTGACCTGGTGGAAAACAATGTCATGTATTATTTGTCGCCTTTCAGACCTTGTGTTTTCTCTCTGTATAATTCAAAAATATGCTAGCACAATAGTGCACGTACATAATTTGTAAATGCAGAAATGGAAACATACATTGAGATTCTGCTTTTTCTTTATGAGGGTGTACCATCAAGCAAGTTTGGAGGCTGCTGATTCACATGTATCCACGGGATGTGTCCCCATCTGCTGAGACTAAAAAGAGTGAATAGGTGAGGTGAAAAGAGGACTTCTGTGCTTTTATTTCTGTAGGTGATTATTTCAAGTTCTTTCTTTTTGAGCCATTTGCCTTTTTTTTTTAATGTTTATTTTTTGAGAGAGCACAAGCAGGGGAGGGGCAGAGAGAGGGGGACAGAGGATCCAAAGTGAGCTCTGTGCTCACAGGCTGACGGCAGCGATCCTGATGTGGGGCTCTAACTCATGAATCCCGTGATCATGACCTGAGCTGAAGTCCGAAGCTCAACCTACTGAGCCACCCAGCCAGGTGCCCCCAGCCATTTGTCTTTCGCGTGTCAGAAAAATCCAAAACATCTCTAAAGTTGGGTTAATGATACTAAAGTACTCCTTTCCTATGGGACTGAGTCTGTTCTAAGCTGGTCTTGGCATTGGAGAATGTTAGAAGTGGAATGGGCATGAAGATCACTTAATCCAACATGTGCCCACCCATCCAGAATCTCAGACAGGTGGCCATTGGGCTCTTGCCTCTTTGAGGTAAGTATCCAGTCCCACACAAGGAGGTTTCTTGGTAGAAAGTTCTTCCTTTTATAAGGCATGGTTTGCTGCCCCGGAGGCGGCATCTCTACACTGGTTCTTTTCCTTCCCTTAAAACCATTACAGAGCCAGTGACACGATACATAGTGCCTTACAGTTTACCAGGCGCTCATACATGCAGTCACATTTGATGCTCACAGTTCTTCTATGAAGGCATATGTTTGTTCGTATTACAGAATTGAGGCAATTGGGGCACCTGGGTGGCTCAGTGGATTAAGCATTAGACTCTTGATTTCGGCTCAGGTCATGATCTCGTGGTTCTTGGGTTCGAGCCCCTCATCCTCGATGGGCTCTGCCCTGGCAGTGCGAAGCCTGCTTAGGATTCTCTGTCTCTGCCTCTCACTTTGCCCATACCCTACTTGTGCATGCACTCTGTCTTCTCTCTGAAAAATAGAATAAATAGGAGCACCTGGGTGGCTCAGTCGGTTAAGTGTCCGACTCTGGCTCAGGTCATGATCTCATGGATCGTGGGTTTGAGTCCCGTGTCAGGCTCTGTGCTGACAGCTCAGACCCTGGAGCCTACTTCAGATTCTGTGTCTCCCTCTCCCTCTGCCCCTCCTCTGCTCGCTCGCTCTCTCTCTCTCTCAAAAATAAACATTAAAACAAAAAAAAATTTTAATAAAATAGACAAGGAAAAAAAAAGAAAGGAGGCAGTTGAGATTATGGCTCCATGGAGAAGCATTCTGGTAATTTTCCCCACAAGTATTTGTCATGTCTGATTTGTATATTCTGTGTAGGAGGCATCAGGGTACCAGGAGCCATCTGACTTGGAGTTTCAGTTCTGATCCTACCACCTTCTAGTAACAAGACCTTGGGCGAGTTATGTTGCCTTTCTGAGCCTCAGTTTCCTTGCTTATAAATAGGGATATAGCTCTCCATCTCAGTGCTGCTGGGAAGATTAAATTAGATAATTTTTAAAACCATTGTTAAAGCCTGGCTATGAGTTAGGTGTGCAAAACAAATGTTGCAGAAGAATTTCCTTGCTTTGCTTATCTGGTCTCAAATAAGTTTTTAAAAATCTGTATATAGCATGATGTTTTATCGTTGTTAAATTTTATACTAGGGGTTTAGTTCCATACTATCAGCTAATAGAGGTTAATGTTTTTTTCTCCAGCTTTATTGATAAATAATTGATATAACATTCTGTACATTTAAGGTGTTACAAGATACTGAGCTGATATGCATATGTATCACAAAACGATTACTACAGTAAAGTTAGTTAACACATCCATCACTTCACATAGTTACAGTTTTTTTGTTTGTGGTGAAAACATTTAAGATTTACTCTCTTAGCAACTATCAAATGTATAATACAGTATGGTTATAATCATTCTGTATATTACATTTCCAGAACTTATGTATCTTATATATGGAAGTTTGTGCTCTTTGACTAATATTCTGTTCTCCTCTTCCACCCCACCCCCACCCCGCAGCCCCTGGCAACCACCATTATATTCTCTATTTCTATGAATTTGGCTTTAAAAAAAAAAATATTCCCCATATGATACCATATGGTATTTGTCTATCTCTCTGACTTATTTCACTTAGCATGATGCCCTCAAGGTCCATACACGTGTTGCAAATGGCAACATTTCTTTCTTTTTTATTGATAAATAATATTCCTGTGTGTGTGTGTGTGTGTGTGTGTGTGTGTATACATACACACGTGTGCACACATGCGTGTATGTATCACATTTTCTTTATCCATTTATCCATCAATGGACACTTAGTTTGTTTCCATACCATAACTATTCTAAATAATGCAGAACGTGGGAGTGCAGATATCTTTTTGAGGCAGTATTTTGTTTCCTTCAGATATATACCCAGAAGTGGAATTGCTGGGTCATATACTTTAATTTTTTGAGGAACTAATGGAAGTTACTTCAGAACTTAATCCTGTCATTTGTCTGTTTAGTTACCTCATAATGATTATTAATATTATCTTGATTTTTAAAAAGTTTATTTGATTATTTCAAAAGTCATAGAAAGATGCATTATCAAAGAAATTTAAGCTATTTCCATTTTGAGAAAAAAAAGTTAAATCTGCATTGACTCTTTGAAAAACATTTAATTGTATATGACATCAGCTGGGTTACTTTGCTGCATTGTAGCCAGTTGGGACTAAATAAGAAGGACTAAGAGTAGGTTTTCTTTTTAATTTGAAAATTTTCATTTATGGAGTCATGTGATAAATGCATATGTGTATCTTTGGAAATAATATTTGGAAAGAGAGGATCAGTTAGTTCCATTGGACTTTATTTCATCCTGTTTTCATGTTCTGTCTGGAGGGGAAAAATACGATTTTCATCTTCATTCTGAGAACTCGGTCACTTTCAGGGGTTTTAAATCTTGATAGATTCGAAAGCCCTTTGACAACTGCTGGCTCATGTTTAAGTGTGTATTTAGCCTGCCAGACTGTGAGCTTTCTGAGGACTGGGATCCTGTGAGAATTTTGTACTCTGTTCCTGGCACACAGCACAGTGCCTAGAACATATAATGACTGAATAGCTGTTTGCTGACTGAAGTGTTACTTATTATGTCCGCTGAAATTTAGTGAGTGAAGATTTATTAATACATCTTGGGAGTTCGCTGCTGTATCTTTTAGTTCAGAAACACGTTCTATAGAAAAAAATAAAAATTCAGAAAAAATATTTTTTCACAAACACGCAGAATTATATTGAATGTCTTTCTCTACATGGAGATAGTATAAATGTGGGAAATGCTTTGTTATTGATGGTAATTTTTCTTTGGACCTCCTTGTAATATTTCCTCTTGAGGAAGGCATATTTTGGTTTTGTCCCGTAACACTTTGGTGATGGGCCTGGTGCTGTGGACCCTAAGTGAACTTAAGTCCAGGGTACATATCAGATGGCTTGTCCAGAATTCCAGTCCCACTCTCACTACTTTTAGCCAATAATGAAGAGCTTTGGTTCTTTATTCCAAAGGTCTTTTTATGTGCCCTCTTCAAATTTCGTCCATTAGCGCATTTCTGCAAAGATGAAATCTATCCCCATTTCTAGTTTTTAAAGTCCAGCTGTGCAAGGAGTCTCTTATCTGTTGTATCCATTTTCTAGCAACTTCCGGGGCCCTTGAGGGCTATTAAGCAGAGAAGAATTCAAGGCCAGACATTGTGGGTGAGGGTATCTCTCTCCAGTTAGGACTTTGACTTTTTTCCAAAAATTGTAATGACTCATTTGAGAATGACGCATTATGCATTCTATTTCTTTTGTCCATAGTGGAGTTGCTTGTATCTCTAATTTTCGTTATGGTCAGTTCTCTGTGGTAATTGCTTTACTCTTCATTTTATTTCATTTTAGTCATTATTTCTAAATCAGTATGTTCTGTATGCCGAATCACAGGTCTCTACATTTTCTTAACACTACTTTGGAATTTTTGCCTCAACATGAATTTAATCTGAGAAAAAATCCTAATGTCCTGACTTCTGGCAGGAAGTATTTGTGTTAGGGAGCTCGCATAAATGATTTTTCCTTAAGTTCTAAAAAAAAAAAATAAATAAATAAATAAATATATATATATATATATATATATATATATATATATATATATATATATAGTGTTTGCCAGTTGAGGTTTTCAAAAGATTAATGCTATTCAATGTGATTAAGTTGTCTTCTTGGAAAAAATATGTTACATATAACCATAGTTAAGGAATGTTTGCTGCATAGGTTGACCACACAGAGTGACATGTAATTGTACTTTTCAAGTTGGAAAATGGATAATATTTGATTCAGTGAAGGGTGTGGCATGATAAACACAATTCTTCATGAGGGTATATAAACTGATACACTCTTTGTGGAGTGTAATTGGACCCTGTAATCTCACTTTTAGAAGTCTATCCAAAGGAAATAATCAGAGATGAGGATGAACAAAATGCATAAGAATCGTCATCACAGTTTTCTTTAAAAAATAAATGAGGGGCCCCTGAGTGGCTCAGTCGGTTGTGTCCAACTTCAGCTCGGGTCATGGTCTCACGGTTTATGGATTTGAGCCCCATGTCAGGCTCTGTGCTGACAGCTCAGAGCCTGGAGCCTGCTTCAGATTCTGCCTCTGTCTCTCTCTCTCTCTCTCTCTCTGTCACTCCTCTGACGCGCTCTTTATCTCCCAAAATAAATAAATAAGCCTTAAAAAATGATAATTAGAAGCCATATAAATCTCTAAGAGTCAGGAAATAAATCAATTATGGTATGTACAGGGATTAGAGTATTATGGAACCACCAGAATTATGAATTTGAAGATTATTTTAAATCCAAAAGAAACCTTTCAAGATATGCTAGTAAGTGTGGGAAAAAAATCTGTGGTGAATAAAATATGATATACACCAGAATATCATAGTCATCATTTCTGAGTAAATGGGACTGACAACTTTTTAAAATTTTCTTTGTGTGTTCCTGTATTATCCAAATTTTCCATAGCAAATATGTATTTGTTATATGTATAAACATATATGAGCACATGTAAAGCACTAAAATGATGCATGGCGCCATAGTGAGCTTTGAAATACTTTTTTTCTTTTTTACTGTTGTGATATTTATTTTTATAAATAAGGAAAATACTTTTAACCTCCCTCTAATTGTAATTATTTTTATAACAGACAGATGTTTGTTCAACATCTGTTTCCCATAGACTGTGCTCCGTTATCTATCATATATATGCCCCAGCACTTACCTAGTATAGAGTTAAGTGCTCCATAAATAATTGTTTGGACTCTTAAAGATCAGATTTCTAATATTTTCTTTTATTTCAGTTTCCTAGCAGGAAGGTCTCCAGTGAGAAAGCTGTTAAAATGTTAGCTGTCCCAACTGAGAATTTTTATGTTCTTATGAGTCTTAAAATGTATGTAAATGAGGAAATTGCACTGTTAAGTAGCATGTTATTGAATCAGAAATATGTGTATTGGTGGGACGCTTGGGTGGCTCAATTGCTTAAGCATCTGACTTAGGCTCGGGTCATGATCTCATGGTTCGTGGGTTCGAGCCCCATTTAGGGCTCTCTGCTGTCAGCACAGAGCCGGCTTCAGATCCTCTGTCTCCCCCTCTCTCTGCCCCTCCCCTGCTCTTGCTATCTTTCTCTCTCTCTCTCTCTCTCTCTCTCTCTCTCTCTCTCTCTCTCTCT
>NC_064809.1:86915254-86944387 GCF_023721935.1 Panthera uncia
CTCTCTCTCTCTCTCTCTCTCTCTCTCTCTCTCTCTCTCTCTCTCTCAAAAGTAAAGAAACGTTAAAAAAAAAAAAAGAAATGTGTATTGGCATATTTTATGTACAAATTGGCACTGAGATTTCTTTAAATATATTTCTAAAGTTATAGTTTTAAAAGTTTAGAACATGAAGGACTTGAAAAAGATTATCACAAAGCTTCTATATCAGACATCCTTTTTGACCTGTCCTAAGGTTACAAGGTTAAGCAAGAAATAGGCACATTTTTCATAGCCTCAAACGTTTTTTGGTGGGATAGTAGGAGTGTGTTTGGTATACAAAGGTCCATTAATTCTATAAAAGGACATAATTTGAATCTCTAGTTGATTACAAGTTTAGAGGTCTCTGTAATATACAAAGTTTCTTAATTGTAAATAGTCACTTCCCAAGGCTTGCTGATCTCTATGAGGAAGTAATGAGACAGCAAGAATAACCAGCTGCTGTTTATGAAACCGAATGATAAAATTCACTTAATGAAAGTAATGTGCTGACAGCAGTGTTTACTGCTTAAAACATAATAATCATGTTTATTGTATCTCTAAGACAGAATATATCTGAAATGTACCAGAGGAAATTGAGAGTAATGTGCTTTTTCAAAAATGTGTGTTTATTTATATGAAACCAACATGAAAAGTTTGAAAAACCTTTTATCAGAGGTCTCAGTTTTATAGACTTAAACTGGAAAGATCACAGAATTCAAAAATAACCATCGTTTATAAAAATATAAGAAATTCAGAAATATGAACTTGGAAGACATAGGCACCTGGGAAAAATATTTTAATATCATGGACTAGAGGCCTTGTGAACTCCGAAAGACCTTGAAATCCACTTGCTGATGATTTTTGGAATCTCAGAAATAGTGTTAAAATACCATAGGATAGAAAAGAATAATTGGGAAGCTTAATGCAATCAGAGCCTCATAGCCTGTTACGGGAAGTAGCATTTGGCAAAGCCTGCTAAGCTACTGTAAATGAATGTTAATTGCATTTTATCAGCCGTTTGTACTATCTTTATTACATAATTTGAATATGTATGACCCTGTAAATATGTTTAACAGTGAAATTACAGTGTTTGTGGAACTCAAATTCCAAAAAGCATATAACCCTTTGATGAAGAATTATGTTTAAAAACTACACAGTTCAAGATGTTTCTACCATTTAGAAGTAGTCTATATACTATGCAACAAGTATTTCTGACTAAAATACTGTGACAAGCAGAATGGTGTATGTCAAAATCAATTTAGAAGACAGACATGATTTGGTGAATTTATTGGTTATGCAAATAGGTAACCAACTAGAGTGTTTTAACTTTTTTAGGATCAAATACAATTTATTTTCTTACTATATATGATTTTGGTTGGCTGTGTCATTTTCTGCTTAGAAATTATTAGCGAGCCAATGAACCAGACTTAGGAATTGAATGGCACCTCCTTAACTAGCAGTAATGTTGAAAATGAGAATAATGGATCGGAATGCCTCTTTAGTTTTCTAACTGTACTTATTTGGCATATGTATATGTACTTTGGGAAAACTTGACTCTCTGCCAATGCTTTCTTTTTTGCAAACGTAGATCCACTGGAAGGCATTTTTCCCTTCAGAAGGATTTAAATGGCATTGTTCTTCTGGAAAGTATAATCTAATAGGAAAATACCATTCCTATCAGAACCAAAAAAGCCTGTAATTAAGATGTGTCTCTGTCATGTTTTTTTTCTCTTTTTTGTTAAAACAGAAACTCAGACTCATTTAAGTAAATAAAATTGTCGGGTGAAACATTTGTTTTCAAAGGTTAATGGTAGTGTTACAAGTATCTGGTTACTTCATTTTGATGGTCTATAATATTAACAAATTCTCATTTTAAAAAATTTGGTTATATCTTGTTACTTTACATTTTGAGGTAGATTTAGATTAATTTAGATTCTTTTGCATGTTGCCGTTCTTTGTCAACACAAGGGAGAAGTGCCGGGTGAGCTTCAGAGTCCGAGTGAGTGTTGGACCAGATTGTAGATTCAGTACTTATTAGCTTCTCAGCCCTGTCCTAATCAGGTTACCAAATCTCACTGGGACCTGGTGGCCTCACCTTCCTGGGGTCATTAGAAGGATTACCTGAAATCCTCACAAATATGTGGAAAGTGTTAAGAATGTATGCCTGAAGTCCACTGTGGTTCTTACAACACCGCTGCTACCAGTTGATGACAGAGCCTCTTTATGTTGTAGGTTATTTAAAACACTTCACCTTTCTGCCACCCTCACTTGAGAGAATTTGCTAGTTGGTACATTTTCCTTTAAAAACTTGACCGAGGGTGGGGGCGGGGGGGGGGTGCACCTGGATGGCCAGTCGGTTAAGTGTCTGACTCCTGATTTTGGCCCAGGTCTTGATCTCACCGTTTGGTACTTTGAGTTCGAGCCCCTCATCAGCTTGGGATTCTCTCTCTCCCCCTCTCTCTCTGCCCCTCCCCCCCCATCTTTTTCTCTCAAAAATAAACTTTAACAATAAATAAATAAACAGACAAGTAAATAAATATTTGACAAAGGGAAAAAATATCCAGAATGCAAGTCAGCTCTAAAGCCAACATGAGAGAAGTTTTGTTATGTCAGACACTGAATCCTAATGTCTAAAATGAGATTGGAACTTTCTTTATTGATTCATAATCTGTGCTGTTGCCGGTCTTACTGATACGGAGGAGTTGACAAGCTTTCTCTGTTAAAAGCCAGGAAGTTAACATTATAGGCATTGTAGCTCTTATGGTCACTGTCACAACTACTCTCCTCTGCCATTTGTATCCAAGACTGGCCATAAATTACAATGTGTAGATTAATGGGCATGGCTGTATTCTGGGAAAGCTGTATTTATAAAAACAGGAGGTAAGCTGGATTTTGCCCATGGACGGTAGTTTGCCAAATACTACTATAGAGAATTAAGAGTTTGTTGGTGGCCTTTTTAAAAATCAGAGACAAATTCTTGTTCTCAAAGTTGCAGTTTGTATGACAGTTGACTTTGGTAGTCAGGTTCCCTCACATCTCTTGGAACAGAGCCAGGGGGAATGGGGAGTGCCTTGCTTGCCTGAGAGGTTAGACATTACACCTGTTGATTCATAAGTAAGTAGATGCTGAGTTATCTTAGGATCGTGTTCTGGCTTTGCAGTTCAGTCTTTTGCAGTTCACCTGTTGTTCTACCCCTTACTACCTGCAAGTTATTGTTTTGTGATGTGGCTTTCTTAGGGCTCAGTTTTCTCACGGGTAAAATAGTGATAATTTTTACTTTGTTGGGTTGCTATGAGGATTGAATGAGCCCATGCATATAAAGTGTAAGGCTCAGGGTGCCTACGTGGCTCAGTTGGTTAAGTGTCTGACTTCGGCTCAGGACATGATCTTTTGGTTTGTGGGTTTCAGCCCCACGTCAGGCTCTATGCTGACAGCTCAGAGCCTGGAGTCTGCTTTGGATTCTGTGTCTCCCTCTCTCTCTCTGCCACTCCCCTGGTCACACTCTGTGTCTCTCAAAAAAAAAAAATAAATAAATAAATAAAAATAAATAAAAATTAAAAAATAAAGTGTAAGCCTCAGTGCCTGAAAAAGATAAATCCAATAAATGATAGTTCTTAAAAACTTAGGTGAGAATCTTACCTTGACGGCTACATCAAAGCTTTTTTTGTTTTTAAAAACTTTTTTGTTATTTTATGTCCTTTGGTTTTTTTAAGAGTTGGAAGGAAATACACTTCTGTGTAATTACACACTCAAAATTATTTGGAACTGTGCCTCTCAAACTATCTGTGGTGAAAGGCTATTTTTTTTCCAACGTGTCATGAATCAATGTTTTTATAAAATACACTAAGGTGAATTATTACAAAAATGAAATAAACAAAGGCAGATAGATATATACACAGCCCCATTTTTTTTTTTTATGAGATCTAGTAAACACGTAAAATTTCTAAATCTAATCTCTCTGCTTATTTCTTTGGGGACTGGTGATAAAGATATGGCAGACTGGTAGCTCTGACCCACACAGTCATACTTTGAGGGGCACTGGTGTGGGCAGAAGCAAATTCATGGGAATTCTTTTAAAATACCCAGATCAGTCACTCTTGAATAGAATCAGTTACTAAATAGTGAATTTGTCTCTTTTCTTCTTAAAAAGTAGTGACCAACTGTAAGTGAATGTTATTAACTTACCCAAATTTAACCCAGCCCCCACCACCGCCAATGGAAGGTGATCTGGTTTGAGGTAACTGGAGATCCTCTTAGGGGATTAAGCCTTGATGTTGCTCTGGGCCAAGACCCTCAGTTGGAGCATCCCCATCCCCAGGTTCCAACCTGTGGCTCCAGCACTGATCCTGAGAGCCCAGACCTCATAGAGTATGGTATCTCAGGTCCCCAGTTTCTTCTTCATCTTCTGAAATCTGAAAGCACCTTCTGTGACCTCTTTTAAACCACACTCTATGTTATATTCTCATTATTTTCTCTGGTTTCTCTCTGTAGAACTGCAGGTTTATAAGGATAGGGGCTCTGATTCTTTTTTTGGTTTGCCGCTCCTGGGATACCCTGGGTGCACCTTGAAAATGTGTTGATGTGTGAATGAATGAGTGCATGGTGCTGTCCAGGCCTCTCAGTAGCCTGACCGACATCCTTTATCTGTATGCTTTTCACTTTGCTAGGGTCCCTCTCAAAAATATAGCCAGATTGGGAGGGGGAGGTGTGGGGAGGGCGTCACTCCAGAGCCACACATTGTTGTCAACGCTTTTTTCAGTGCCCATAATCCAAAAGGACAGGTACTGTGTATTTCGGGAAGTTGACTGTTTTCTTATCCTTCATTTTTTTGGTGCCGATTGTGTAATAGCATTGCAGGAGAGCAGCCAACAGCGGTTCTACCACCTACAAAGTCACATTGACTTTCTGGAAACTGTCAGGGTCACACCTTACCTTAGTTGAAATCCAGTGGCATTGAGCTCTTGAGATTACAGATAGTAATTTTCTGCAGTAGACACAATGGTGTGTGAACATACGACTGGGCTGGTATACATCAAAGTGCTTGCATGGGATCTAGATCATTGATACATTACAGTAAACCACTTATGGATATTTTATGATACATATATGGAATAATATTACCGTATCATGGGGATAGAAAAGGTTATCAGAATTTCATTTGCATGGTAATAATCATTCGTAAGGAGAAAGAATTTATCATTTTAAGTTGATAGCCTATGGTGATAGATTTTAGCAGTTACATTTTGTTTGGAGGACCAGTAAAGTTTATAGCATATTGACTAGATGCTGGCTTTGGATCACGATGTTTAGATTCCCATCCCAGCTCCATGACCTTGTTCAGGTTAGTTGACCTCTTTACCTCACTTTCCTTACCTGTAACATGCAGGTAATAATAGTACGGAGGCATATGTTATTGTGAGGATTAAACATAATTCATGTAAGTCATTTCATGGTGTTCATCATTTCTTTAGCACTCATTATTACCATTTAATGTGTGTAGAGTCTTTGTTGGTGTAGTAATACTTTTTGAAAGAAACAAGAGGCTTCAGAGTACCCGTAGCCGTTGTATTTGAAAATCAAGTGTATGTCCAGAGTGCTGTTTTAACGTATTTCTGCCTTAAACTATTTTATATACATTAATTTATTCTTCTGGAGTCCTTCTTTTTTTTTTTTTTTTTTTTAACGTTTATTTATTTTTGAGACAGAGAGAGAGTGAGCATGAACGGGGGAGGGTCAGAGAGAGAGGGAGACACAGAATCCAAAACAGGCTCCAGGCTCTGAGCGGTCAGCACTCACGGACCGCGAGATCATGACCTGAGCCGAAGTCGGCCGCTTAACTGACTGAGCCACCCAGGCGCCCCTGGAGTCCTTCTTGAAATAAAAGTTACTTTAAACTTTTTTTAAATGTGGTTTTCTTATTAGCTTACATTTTATTGCCAGTTGACTTTGTCAACTGTCAGAATATTGTTATTTGAATTACCTATGTTTAATATTTGAGATTGTCAGTCTTTCCTTTTACCGTATCTTCTGTTGCTTATAAACTGAATGATCACTTCCCCATAGATCTGATAAATACTATATTCTCTCTTTTTTTTTTTTTTGATGGTTTCTCTATAACTTAATCTTAATTAAATTTTAGAATGATTTTTAGAGTGAGTACTTTTTCATCCATTCAGTTTTTCTGTCTGGTTGGAGCTACTTCTGGTTTCCTATCTTAAATTTTTAACACAATATCGAGAGGTGATATATGGTGTATTAAGAGCTTGTGACTCTTGATCTCAGGGTTGTGAGTTCGAGCCCCACTTTGGGAGTAGAGATTACTAAATAAATAAATAAATAAATAAACTTAAAAAAAAATAAAGTAAAATAAATGATGAAAACCCTAACAAATAATAAGCAAACCATATTTTAAAAAGTTGTAATTTAATGGAATAAAATAGTAGGAAATATTATGAAAGTAAGCAATGTTGAAAACAAATGGAAAATTATAATACGGAGTTGCTTATACAGCATGAATATAATTAAGTTAAATATGCATTTTTAGATGAATAGATAAAAAGTGAAGCTGTAGTGTTGAGACTAAGGATAACTCTTTTTTTTTTCTCTCCACTTTCCAATATTTATAATGTTGCTATAAGGTTTTTATAATTAAAAATTTTGGGGTGCCTGGGTGGCTCAGTTGTTAAGTATCTGACTTTGGCTCAGGTCATGATCTCGAAGTTTATGAGTTCGAGCCCCACGTCAGGCTCAGCACTGACAGTGTGGAGATTGCTTGGGATTTTCTCTTCTCTCCCTCTGTCTCCCTGCCTCCACCACTTGCATTCACTCTCTAAATAAATAAGTAAATAAATAAATAAACTTAAATTTTTTTTAAAGACAAAATGCTATTTAATTGCTCAAAATGACAGATACTAAAAAAATCATACTGAACCTAAATCTTTTATTATAGTTAACCAATTTATTGAATTTATTTACAAAATGTTTGTTAAAGTCTGTTTTGTAAATCAACTTCTTAGATGTCTGAGAACAAACAGGGTCTCTTAGTTTTTATGTTTTGTACCCAAATACTAATTAGTTACCTACAAAGGACCAAGACAGCTTTCTTAAAACTCTTAGTCATGACATTCTGTAGATAGTTCATAAAGTAACTTTTCAAGGCCAGTGAGAAGTCAGCAGCGGAAACTTCTGTGACCCAATAAGGGGCTGCCCAGAGATCATTGCTGGTTCCTGAAGCATGTGCGGGGATATCCAGTTCCAGCCCAGACAAAGTGCAGATCTGGTTCATCATGCAGTTGCATCGTTAGCCTTCAGTCTGGGTGACAGGCTGCCAAGCCACCACCTGCCTAGCAGGACATTCAAGCCCACTTGCCAAGGCCCTTATTCCCATTTGGGGTCAGGCCAGCAGGGACCTTTCTCATTTAACCCTGGATGTCTTCATTTCCATGAGGTTTTCAAAGGAGAATGAAAGACTCAGCAGGGCAAGTGGTAGTAAGATCGGACACACCCCAGTTTATGGAATTGTAAGACTGTTCTTCGGTTATAGATGGGCCTGCCCTTGTGTCTCTCAGTCTATCCCCAAAGCTTCTCTTTTGAAACAAAACACATTTTTGTAGTAGCAAAGGTAATTTACCAAGGTAAGTCTTTTCCCTTGAAGTTAGAAGGAAGCCATTTTTCCTTTTTTGAAGTCCTCTAGGTAGTAGACTCTGAAACATCTCTCATTGCAAGTGCTCTTGTTCTTATGACCAAACATCTTCCTAAATTGAAAATTAAAGAAAAATTATACATACACACACACACACACACAGACACACACACACACACACACACACACACACACATACACACACACACACACACACAGGGAGAGAGAGAGAGGGAGAGGGAGAGATAGGGAGAGAAAGGCTAAAAGTAGATGACGTTGCGTATACAAAATTGTTGAACTTGTAAAAATGCCTCTAGTATCAGACTGTGTCTTCATGCTGACAGCCCTACCCAGGGCTTATTCATTGTTTAAAACATACCCCTATTTTGACATTTCCTGTAAAGGGAAATCCTTTTGAATGCATACAGTAAGAAGTATGTAGAGCATTAGTCACTGAGATTTTTACATGTAATATTGAATATTGTCATTAGTTTTGAGTCCCACATTATTGGAGTAGATTTTTAAAATGGAGCCCAACAGGGAGCGTTCCCCCTTTTCCTACAACTGTGTTATGTAGAGCCACTGGCAGGAAGAAAAGCATTTGCTACTTCAAACATCCCTGGGAGCTGAAACTAACTGCTTGTGGATAATGTATTGTTGAGAGAACAGTGGTCTGGCTCATCAGATTCAGATTTGCTGCTTATATTTTCTAGAATATATGATATAATGTAATAATTTGAACTATCTCTTTTCACTAAAAACTGTCTAAAATTTACAGTGAGTTGCAGTTGGGGCACCTGGGTGGCTCAGTAGGTTAAGCGTCTGACTTTGGCTCAGGTCATGATCTCTCATTTGTGGGTTTGAGCCCTGCATCGGGCTCTGTGCCGACAGCTCAGAGCCTGGAACTTGCTTCAGATTCTGTGTCTCCCTCTCTGTCTGCCCCTCCCCTGCTTGTGCTCTGTCTCTCTGTGTCTCTCAAAAATAAGCAAAAACGTTAAAAAAATAAAAAAAATGAGTTGCAATTTGAGCAAAAGTAAAAACATTTATGTAAATTTTTTAACTAACCATAAATAATTCAAAAATACTTCACAGTAAAAAGTAAGATGCAAAATGACTTAAGGCCCTCCCTGTGTGTGTCAGGATTTTGATCAGGGGATTTGTGTGGAGGTGCAGTGACCCCCCCGCCCCCGCCAAAGGTATCTCACTTCTATTTTCCGCACAGGAGCATACAGGGAAAAACCCAACACATGAGGGAGGATGAGGAAAAGAGACCCTGAATGGATAGCCAGCTTGGGGGGGGAGGGTGTGGAGGTGGCAGTTGGGGGTTATGCTTCTCCATGCTTTCTGGAGAAGGGCGAGGAAGAGGAAATCCTCTTGCTATAAACGCCCCATTTAGATCCATTGGAAACATTGGATTTGGCAATAGAGGAGGAAGAAAAAGGTTTGACTCATCAGATGCAGGAGGATCCACTTTAGAAGTTGAGTGTAATTAGGGTTGAGCTGTCTCAGGTCTGCAGCTGCCTCTTGTCTGGAGAAGGTTTCTTTCAGCTTCCCATGTTCTCATCCAGTGACCACGAGCTTTCAGTTCAAGGAACAGAGTCTGCTTTGAGAAGAAGAAATGGCTCTTTCCAAGTTTTCTTCGAGATTTTTGAATGGCTTCTTAAGGTTTCCAGCTCTTTGTCCTGGTATCTCATCTTGCCATCTGCACCGGAACTTTCCCCCTCTTTTTCCATATCATGATTTGTCTGGAAGGTAATGCCCAAGAAGCTCCATTTCTTCTTGACTAAGGACAGTCTTTTTTTTTTTTTTTTTCATTTATTTATTTTGAGAGAGAGAGAGCAAGTAGGGAAGTAGCAGAGAAAGGGAGAGAGAGGGAGAATACCAAGTAGGCTCCCCACTGTCAGCACAGAGCCCAATGTGGTGCTCGAATTCACAAACCACAAGATCATGACCTGAAACTGAAGTCAGATGCTAAACTGACTGAGCTACCCAGGCATCCACAACAGTCATTTTATTTCCCCTCTCCTACAGCCTGCAACCTGCACTTTGAATTGAGGCTTTCACAGTAGGAAGACTTTTAAGATGATCTTTCAGGTCTGCTCTGTGTTCTCTCCTTTAGAAATACTGATAGAGGCTGGATGGCTCAATAGTTGAAGCGTCCGACTTCAGCTCAGGTCATGATCTCACTGCTTGTGAGTTCAAGCCCCACATTGGGTTCTGTGCCGACAACTCAGAGCCTGGAGCCTGCTTCTGCTTCTGTGTTTCTGTCTTTCTCTGCCCCTCCCCTGCTTGCTCTTTGTCTCTCAAAAATAAGTTAACATTTATAAAAAAACATTATATTCTTTAGATCCACCCATATTGTTGCAGATGGCAAGATTTCATTCATTTTATGATTAATATTCCATTGTATACCTATACCACTTCTTTATCCATTCATCTATAGGGGGGCACCTGGGCTCTTTCTATGATGTGGTTATTGTAAATAATGCTGCAGTAAATGCACGGGTGCATGTATCCCTTTGAATTAGCATTTTTGTCTTTTTTGGGTAAATACCCAGTAGTACAATTATCGGATTGTATTTTTAATTTTTTAAGGAACCTCCATACTGTTTTCCACAGTGACTGCACCAGTTGGCATTCCTACCAACAGTGCACAAGGGTTCCTTTTTCTCTATATCCTCACAACATTAGTTATTTCTTGTGTTTTTGATTCTAGCCATTCTGACATGTGTGAAGTGATACCTCATTGTGGTTTTGATGTGCATTTCCCTGATGATGAGTGATGCTGAGCATCTTTTTCCTGTGTCTGTTGGCCATCCTTATGTTTTCTTTAGAGAAATGTCTGTTCATGTCTTCTGCCCATTTTTAAATTGGATTATTTGTTTTTTTGGGTATTGAGTTGTATCAGTTCTTTATATATTTTGGGTACTAGCCCTTTATTGGATATATCATTTATAAATATCTTCTCCCATTCAGTAGGTTGCCTTTTAGTTTTGTTGATTGTTTCCTTCACTGTGCAGAAGCTTTTTATTTTGATGTAGTCCCAATAGTTATTTTTGCTTTTGTTTCCCTTGCCTCAGGAGACCTATCTAGAAAAATGTTGCTACGGCTGATGTCAGAGTGATTATTGCCTGTGTTCTCTTCAAGGATTTTTATGGTTTCAGGTCTCACATTTAGGTTGTTAATCCATTTGAGTTTATTTTTGTGTATGGTGTAAGAAAGTGGTCCAGCTTCATTCCTCCATCTTGGGCTGACTTTCCACAGAGACTCTAGAACTCTGTATGGAGTCCAGAGGCTTTTTATCTGTTGCCCTGAGTAGCATTGAGTTTATTGTAGCTATTTAGTTTCTGTATGGAGTCTCTTTTCTTGCAGTATCAGACGTTGGGTCTTCTTGTTTAGAACGTGGAGATTTCTCTTTTCCGAGTTGGTTTGCAAGTAAAGCACAAGATGGACCAAATCACAAGATTAACACGTCCAAGGCATTGCGTACTCTGGGTTTTCATCTTCTCCCACCACAGGGTAAACGTTGACAGGAGCTTTACATTTTTCTAGAACTGTGAGGAGCTATTAATGTTTCTTGTCTGTATCAAAAAGCTTTTTTTCAGTGACTGAAAATTCTGTTAAAACTAAAAGAATTGGCAGCTTCCCAACTATCCAGGCACATGTCACTATCTTCCATTTTTACCCGGGGAGGATGACCATGGTCTCACATTGTTGGGTAATTCTGCCACAAAACAGTGTAACGTCTACCATCTTGGTCAGAAATACAGCTCATGGCAGAACGAAGCCCCTCCAAGGTAGTCTAAGCTGCCACAGAACCTTCTGCAGCCCTCATGTCCAGCTAGGTCACAGCATAGCCTGATGAACACTGGACATGGTTCTGTTCAGAACCAAGCTTGCGCCTGGCACCTGGGATGGATCATGAATGGAGAGGGTCAGTGGGGATGGAGGACTGGTCCAAGAAAAACACACCCTCAGCCCTGCCCATGGCTCCTCGTTCTCTTAAATTTTACTTTCTGTGGCCCTAGAGGCCCCCTCCCCACTCCCATTTTGTGCACGTGTGGTTTTTTTCTGCCTTGAAAGTCGTTCTCCTCCCCGTGTGCGTGGGAACAGTATCCATCCTGTAATTTTCCTCATCCCTGTGACCACAGTGCCCAGGGCAGAGCCAGGTGCAGAGTGGATGCTAAGTGCTCCATGCTTGTTTGTGGAAGGAAGGAAGGAGTGAGTGCGTGAATGACAGAGGGGCAAAGCCACACACATAATGCCCTCCTGACTCAGCAGAGGGTTTTAGGAGAGCTTGAAACTCCTTTGAGAATTCTCAACTGGGAGGTGGTGGTGGCATTTCTGGCCTGGGCTCCTGATTTCCTCCTCTCCCCTCTCCTGTCCTCCACTTAAGTAGGTTTTAAAAGAGCATAGCACGTGTGAATTGTCTAGTCAAGTAGTGACACAGGCAGCCACGGCTGCTGCTCTTAGAGGTTTAATGCCACTTGACAACATTTTAGAGATCTGCTCTGTAAAAACAATGGAATGCAAAGCAGGAGAGCCTGTCTTATAAAGAAAATAATAATGGCCTCAGAGTTGGTTTGTTTCTCCCTTTGTAAGATCTTTGTTATTTGGGAGTGAGTGAGTAGTGCCATAAGAGACAGCTAACAACTGAACTGGCTTTTCCCTCTAAAGATCCTGAGACCTGGTGTGTGTCATACCAAATAGTTACGTCTTTTTCTCCCCCAGAGAGTTAGTCCAAGCATCTAACCTATGCTGGGTACATCGTAGGTACATACTGTATATTTGTTGAATGAATAAATATGGTAAATACTAAATGTTTCTTAGTCACAGGGAGTTGAAATAAAAGTATAAGAATGTCTCATGGTTATTGTGTATTTACCATGAGCGACTCTTTTGTCTGCTTTGTGTAGTTTTTCCATGAAATGCCATTTCTCCCTGACTGACCTGTGGCTTCCCTCCCTTCTTTCACTTTTACAAATGGCTGCAGGTTCACACCGATGACATCTCTCGACCTCGCAGGTACTTCCGGAATACTCCAGGCTCTGATGCCTGCCCTGGATAAGAGTAACAGCATTAATCTTCGTTCACCCCTCTCCTCCCCAACTCCCAAGAAGCCAGTGCTGGGTTTTTTTGTTTTTTTGTTTTTTTGTTTTTTTGTTTTTTGTTTTTTTTTTACCAGAAAGGAGTAGCATGTTTTTTTAGAGCCACGCTTACACTTTAGAAACTGAGGTTGACAGGCCAAGAGTTAGGGGAGAGTAAGCTGGTAGGGAGGATGTAGATGAGTGGATGTTGTTCAGGTGTGTGTTTTTTCCTCCTTCATGATGCTGGCTGCAGTGACTACTAACCAACGCTTGAGTTTTGGTTTCATGGCGGAAAAAATAACCCGAGTTAACGCAAAAGGTTGTGCTTTCTGACTGTGGGAAGTTGAAACTGGAACTATTTAGAGGAACATGGTGTGAGCAGTGTATGTTGAAGCCAGGGGTGTGGCCTCTGCCCCCACACCCCTTCACTCACCGTCCACCTCTGCAGTGCCCAGCCGCACCTGGGGTGAGGAGGGAGCGCCCCAGGCGTAAGTGCTACCGCCTGAACTCCTCAGGCCAGGCCTGCCCGAGCACCCGCGGCTGCACAATGAAAGCTGTTCACCTGAACGTATGCAAGGGCTGAATCATGACACGGTTCACCTGAAACTAATAGTACACTGTATTGTTCACTGGGATTTAAATAAAGAAGCTCTTCACCTGGCCTACAGCAGGTCTGCGTGGTTGGTCAGTTTCGTCCTCAGCCAGAAAAGGTAGGAAGCCGACTACTCCTCCGGGCTCTGTTCTGCCCCGTTCCTGTCCTCTTCTCCTGGGCCTTGTGGAAAACTGGTTCTGCTGTAAGTCAACACCCCAGCCTTCATAGGCTGCTCCTCCAAAACTTTGCGTTTCTTCCTCTTCATCTCCAAGGAGAAATACATCCCTGGGGGCCTTTCCTAGAGGAAGCTCTACCCCCTGCTCAGCTCCGCTTTGCTGGTTCCAGACACCTTTTCGTTCTTCGTACGGAAGCCCTCCCTCTTCCGTGGGGTGAGGCCACCTGCTGGACCCCACCCTCTCTCGTTCCTTGGGACACTCAGGGACTTGGTTCTGGGTCGCTCCTCCACACTGTTGGGAGTCCTTCAGTACCTCTCTCTTAGCATGCTCATGGCCCACGTCCAGTGGCCTTCACTCCCACACCTGAGTTGTTACCAGAGGGAAGTTTTCCGATGACAAATACCTGCTCTCTTGTCCTTGTTTGTCCTTCCTTGTCCTTCCTGTCCTCTTGCTTACGTGTTTCCAGTAGACTTGTATAAGAGATGGCCCTACTCAGTCACTTGACCCTCAGTGTTCTTTTCACCATCCCCACACCCCATGGTCTTTGGTTCACCTGCTTCTCTTGAGGTTATTTTTGACCCCCATCAAAGCTTATCATTCCCTCCTCTGTACCCCTGGGCTAACATTTGGAGGATATTAGTACATTCAGATAATAAACTGGCAAAGGAGGTTGACTCTGTGCCTTCCTCCCCCTCAAAAAAGTATAGTGCAGCGATGAAGATGATAGGGGAAAAAACTACCTGGGGGGGCCTGGGTGGCTCAGTCGGTTAAGCGTCTGACTTCGGCTCAGGTCATGATCTCACAGCTCCTGAGGCCCCACATCGGACTCTGCTGTCAGCGCAGAGCCTGCTTTGGCTCCTCTGTGCCTTCTCTTTCTGTCCCTCCCCCACTTGCTTTCTCTCAAAATAAACTTAAAAAAAAGATGACCAACCTAGTATATGCACATAATTAAAAATAATAGAATAAACATGCATATGATGAAAAATAGCCTTTCGTTTTTCACCTCCAGCCTTGAACTGCAGTGTCAATCATTTTTAAATGTTTGGTATTTAGTTTCTCTGGTGGTTACTGCCATATTTCTAAATACTATAGTTAAATCTCAAATAGGGATAGTGAAAAATAGTTTCTGAAATAATGAAGTCACAAGTAACACTGAATTGTTGCTGCCAGTTTCATTATGAAAGTTTTGAAAACTGTTGTAGATAAATGCCTTTAAGTCATGATGGTAGTGAGTCAAAAACCTTCACCTCCCACCTTCTCTTTCAGTGTTAGGAATGGAATTTTTAAAATATACTCTAGAGTATATTTTGTGTATTGTTTTTGTATATTTTAATAGGATAAAGTTGATGTTTTCCCAACCCTATTTTTTTTTTTTTTTTAACCTTTTGGCTCTTGAGGCCATTTTTTTTTTTTTCATTGCATGAGGGTCCAGTATGGAAAATTTATGGCACCTCGTTTATAAAACCTTGGTAAGCACTTTGTGTAGCTCTTCAAAGGTACAGCTCATTCTTCTTTGAATCTTAGAAGGTGGGCTTAGAATGAGCCTGTGTCTCGTCTCTAAGCCACTGTTACAGGAAAGGTTACTGAGGAGAGGCGTACTTTTTGAAAAAACACTCTAGCTACCTCATTTTAGAGTGCAAAATGGCTGCCTGTGGTTGAAAATAAGTTGGTAGGTAGAGACTTTAGTGCACTTAATTAAAGTACTGTGCTGAAAGAAATTGTAGCAATTATATATTATTAACCTAAGAGGTGCCAAGGCTTTGAAGTTATTTGCTGTGGCCCATTATTTTCCTTGATTGCATGCCATCTCAGATGGAGCTGGGCTGTTCAGTTACGTAGGCATTTAGAAGAAGAGCAACATAGTAAACCCCAGTCCAAATTAGGATCTTTGGTACTCTGTGCTGCATACTCAAACTACTGCAAAGGGAATCCAGTCTTTTGCTGCTATAGTTACTTTGTGATTATGCTACTTTCCCTGCCCACTCCCCAGTCAGACATTATTTAGTTTATTGGAAAATACATGTTGTATGTGTCAACTAAAAACAGGGTGTCATTTTGGGACTTCAATGGAGGAGGATTTTATTTTAGACTGAAGTGAAAGAATACAGAAATTGAAGATCTGAGCAGAGCAGTGCCGGGTCCATTAATGTAAGAAAACCAGGCTTTGCCAATGTAGGGCTCAGAAGTGCTTACACGTGTGGTAGGCAGGCAGCAGGGCATCTCTGGCTAAGAAGAGATCAAAGTGTACTTTTCTGTATTAATAACTCTGCAAAGTGGCAGAGGGTTTCAGCGAAAAGAATAAAATAAGGTTCTAGATCTGATTTTTATCATTTTAAGCTGTCCTCCGCTACAGTTATTAAGTAGAAAAGGTTTCCTGAGTACCCATGACATGCCTGACAGCTAAAATTTGACAGCTGAAAATGGATAGGAATCAAATAGGCCAATCCCTTTATTGTACGGAAGAGAAAACCAACTCGAGAGGCCAAGTGACTTACGTAAGTGACCTTGGACAAATCCTCACATAAGTCTGCTACATTTTAGATTTCTAAAAAAATGTTCATTTTGAAAGAACATTCACGTGTTCACCCATGTGTGTGAGTGGGGGAGGGGCGGAGAGAGCTCCGGGGAGAGAATCCCAATGCAAGATGATATGACCTGAGCCAAAGCAAGAGTCAGGCTTCATGGACTGAGCCACCCAGGTGCTACATTTTACTTTTATTAGCTCTGAACATTTAAACATTTCAATATTCATTAGAACTTTCTTACTGTAGTTACATGTGATGCTACTGATGAATTTGGGGGGTAATGGCAGGGGGCAGTGCATGGGGTCTGGAGCCGACAACCAAGAAAGAATTCTTCCAGAAGTCTTTGGTGCGAAAAGGTGATCTTATTAAAGCACAGGGACGGGACCCATGGGCAGAAGAGCTGTGCTGCAAGTGTGTTGGGGGGGGGCGTGGTGGTGCAGTGTATGACTGTTTCACCGAGTTGGGGAGATAACGTCAAGAGGGAGTTTCCAAGGAGAGTTGGCACATGCTAAAAGACTTACTGGAGGCCTGACTACTGTCAAGCCAAGGTGGTTTTTCAGAGCAAAGCCTTAACATTAATGACAGTAGGTTGTTCCTAGTGGCCATTGATGGGATTGCCTTTTCTGGTAGACTGGTGGAGACTCTTAACCAGTTAAACCATTTGCTCTTTTGTCCTTTGCTGTTTTTGGGTGGCCTGGAGTGTCCAAGGAATATCCTACATGTGTCACTGGGGGTGGGGGGGTGGGTGGGATGCTGTTAGCCTGCACTTTGCCCTCCGCTTGCCCCACGCTCCCTCATCACTACTATAGAGAGTTCTGTTGTGCACTGGGAAGTGAAAGCCTTCATCTGTTTACTGAAAAAACATTTATTGAGCATTTACTGTGTTCAAGGCACTCTGTTGTGACTTTTTAAGATCTGGCCTGATAGGATAGTTTAATATGAAAGTTAATGTTAAACCAAGACCAGAGTCTTTCTTTGGCTTCTCCGATCTTTTGCTTATCCCATGTGGAAATTATTAAGCCACTGTAGAAAAGGTTTAATGTTGCACATATATAGGAAGTATGTTTGGAAAGGTTTACGGAACTGTCGGCCCTGCATTGCCCAGTTCAGCAGTGCAAGAGAAAATTCTGTTTTTCTTCTTTCCTCTACACTCAACTCAGAATACCTCTGTCCACCAAATGTGTGGTGATTTTTCTGACACCAAGGAATTCTTAGCAGCTAGGTGTCCTACAGTTTAACTCCTTTGTGTCCTAGGATTTAACTCCATTCTGGCACTGTCTACCTGGAGATAGTCAGATCCCCCAGGCTAAGGGCTCAGCCCTACAAGGCTGCCCCCACTTCAGATGTCCATTCCAAGTCCAGGTTGTCACCTTGGCTTCTGACCAACCAGCTATGAATTGTAAGTTCCAATTCCAGCCCCCCACCCCACCCCCCGCCCCACCCCCTCAGGGCAAACAATTGATCCTTTGCTAGAATGGTGCACAGAACTCAGGAAAACCATTTATTTTCTAGATTACTGCTCTATTATGAAAGGACACAACTCAGACAGCCAGTTGGAAGAGATGCACAGAGCCTGGTACGGGGAGGGGTGTGGAGTTTCCATGCCTTCTCCAGGTACATCATTCCTCCAGCACTTCTGCGTGCTCAGCAGCCTGGGAGCTGGCCAGATGCCTTCCCTAGGAGTGTTTATCGAGGCTTCATCACGTAGGCACCATTGATTGATTCAACCTCCATTCATCTCCCCTCCCTAGAGGTGGGGGTGGGGTGGGGTGCGAATGAAAGTTCCAACCCCCTTGGGGTGCCTGGGTGGCTCAGTGAGTTAAGCGGCAGACTCCGTTTAGGCTCAGGGCGTGATCTCACAACTTTGTGGGTTTTCTCTCTCTCTCAGAAACAAATCAGTGTTTGTCCCCTGTGTAAGTGGTCTAACTCCACTGCTGACCTTCAGCTAGTTATGACCCTACAGCAACAGAGTGTTAGTAAGTCTAGATGTTTTGTGAAATTGCTACATTTCTAGCACTGGCTCTTTTTTTTTTTTTTTTTTCCCCAATGGAAGCATTTTATTCGCATGTATATATTCCATCCCTAGGAAAAGAATCTCAGGACTTTTCCCCCTGTGTGCGTTCATCTTACTCCTTCATGGTCCATGATGCCAGCTGAGGTTGTCAGTCCCATGAAACCAAATTGGCTGGATGGGAGCAGATTATTCTGCCATTTTTCTAGATCTTTGAGTTGTACACGAAATCTGGGGCTGATCGCGCCACACTTGTTTAATCGGCTCGTGAGGTTCACAACCATTTTCCCAGCTCTGTGATCAGCGGTGATTTCAAATAAACCAATGTAACCATGCTTCATCATCACAGTCAGAAACCGGATGATGATTTTGGAGAATGGCCTAATAAGTTGGCATTTGCCTCTCTTTGCACTGTTAATACTCTTTAGAGCATCTGCCAAAACCTTCATGAGTACCAATATGGTGGCACAGAAAGATGGCTCGTTTTGTTGAACACTCTGTACATACTATGGGGACTGTGTCTGTGCATAGGAATGAGGATCTTTTTTTGAAAGCAACATTTCCCAGTGTCTTCTGAAGAATGCTAACTCTCAGTTAATTTGGAATTATTTGAAAATAAGCTTCTGTAGTCAGACAACTTTGGGGAGCCTTGATTGTTCCAAATACATTCAGAAAATCCTTCACACTGGATTTGATTTGCTTGATCAGAGAACCCTATTCCCATTGAACACGTATGGGACCTCTCTTGTTACCACACAATGTGGGTGGCCGTATTTTGGGCAATGGTGGTAGGAGCAGACTGATTTGATAGACCTCTTTTTATACAACAGATGTCAATTGAATGTTAATTAACATTGAAGAGATCATTCTAAGTTACTAACTCTTTTGTAATGTAAATGAAACCCTTGAATTGTCCATTTTTGACAGGGTCAGATTTTCTGTTTTTAAATAAAAGATCTGGTCACAGTAAAAGCCTGCTACTAGAACATATGTGCTATTTTGATTTGGTTTCCATAGGAATAAATATTGAGATTACTTTTGTTTGGGGAATTAGGCTAATGTGCTCCATAACAATATGTGCAGCCAAATTGAGGGGAGATAATAGTGTGAGAACCAAGGCCACTAGAGCTGTACTTAGGAGAATAATGTTTGGCATGCCAATTGTGGTCTCAAATGTACTACCACTACATTGTTTTAATGGCTTGGTTATGTGGAGCAAAGGGATATTTTCACCCTCATCAATGAAATCTGTGTACAGTCTAGGGAGGAGGTGAAAGAAAATTCCTCTAAAAGGAATTAGCCTTTTATTTAGGCGGCAATGCTTGAACATGCTCTCAAGAATCCCATTGGTCACCCCCTCAGTTTACCTTGCCTGCTCTTTCAGATGTGTCTTAAAATAGCATGATTTGCCACAGTCCTATTGAAATATGGTGCTCTCCACTTAGTAAAACATTTCTGCATTAGATTTCATTTAATTGCGTTTTCATGTGTTGTTATTCTGAGCCTCAAATTCAATTTGGGAACACAGTTAACTAATAGAAATCTTTCTGGGTATTTCATTTGGGTTAGCATATAGATTTGGGGGCGGGGAATAGAGTTTTGTCCCTTGATGATTTGCAAAGGTATTTCTAGATATTAATATAGAAATCCAAGAACAAGAAGGCACAGAAGGCCCACCCACCTGCCGCTTAATATATTTCAGAGCCTGAGAAAAAGAAAGGTTTGGGTACATGGGGTGGTGGTGTCTCATCCTCTTCGCAGCTGCTATTCTGTGATAAGAAAGTGGAGCTCAATTTACGCTGACCTTGTGTCTAACCAAAGTGTATCCTACAAACTATTGGAGGAATTAAGGAAGAACTTCCTGTGAAATACGGCTAATGTTGGCCTTTAAAGGGTTGAGAAATGAAAATCTGTGAGCATGACGCATACTCGTGGGGTGGGGGGGCAACAGGATTTCCTGTGCTGGAAAGGAAGCTTGTTTGGAAGCCTTTTAATTCATTCAGAAATGTGGAGACCAATATGGCAGTGAAGAGCTTGGTTTTGCAGTTACGGAATCTAATACAGTCAGCCCGGTACATCCCATTGTTAATTTATAAGAATATTCATTCTGTATTCATTCCAAATACTCATAATGTTATCTTGAATGGGAACATTTTCCTTGAACATCTCATGTAATCCTTTTATGATAATTTTAAAATGTAATTCTGCCAGATAAATGGACACCTCATTGGGCACTTTAGTCTCTGTTCCAGTATGGGAAATTTCCTCAAATTAAAATTTAGATTTTGCAGAGTTTTAAGCAGGGTATGTTAAAACTTTTAAAAGATTTATGTCACATTACGTAAATATTATAGAACTGAAATAGATACCAAAAAATACTCGGTGAGAATCCTTTGTGATAATGTGTAAATTAAGACTCAAAGCAATAGTTTTAAGCTAATAAATGTATGTTGGTATTTTAGTTAATCTTTTTGGAATCTTCGTATTTACCATTTTGTTTTAAGTTTATTTATTTTTAGAGAGGCCAAAACAGTGTCAGTGGGGGGAGGGGTAGAGAGAGGTGAAAGAGAATCTTAAGCAGGCTTTGCAGTGTGAGCACAGAACCGGACACAGGGTTTGAACTCCTGAAACCATGAGATCATGACTTGAGCTGACACCGACAGCTTAACTGACTGAGCCACCTGCCCCTATATTTGCCATTGTTAGATAGTGCTTTAAAACTTTGTTTTAAATTTTTAAAAATTTGAGAAAGAGTGCAAGCAGGGGAGGGGCACAGAGAGGGGGAGAGAGCAAGGTAATCCCAGGCAGGCTTCACGTTGTCATACGGAACCCAGTTCAGGGTTCAAACCCACAAACTGAGATCATGACCTGAGCCAAAATCGAGTTGGATGCCCAACTCACCGAGCCACCCAGACAACACCTAAAACTTTTTTTTTTTTTTTTTAAGAAAAAAATGTATTGGGGTACCTGGGTGGCTCAGTCGGCTAAGCTTCCGACTTTCGCTCAGGTCATGACCTCAGGGTTCATGAGTTTGAGCCCCGCATCGGGCTGTCTATCAGCATAGAGCCCACTTGGGATCCTCTGTTTGTCTCTCTGCCCCTACCCCACTTGTACTCTGTGTCTCAAAAATAATTAACATGAAAAAATCTGTTTTAAAAAAGAGGCAAATGTATCAAGTAAGATTGAATTGAGGTGTACCTTTTGGCAAAAGCAATGCTGAGGAAGCCACACCTACTTGACTTTTTTGCTTCAAATTGGGCCACTTTAGTTGGAAGAGTCTTGAATATATGGATTTCATTTATTGACCACGTGTCATTGGTTAAGTCTTACTGTAGTTTTTGCTGTTTATTTAGAACCAGTTGAATTACTATGAATACATGAAAATTACTACAGTATATAATGGTCTATACCTTAAAACTTCTTTAGGGATCAAGTTGACTTTCTCAAATGGGGCCAGGTTGGCTACATAATGAAAATATTATAAGTTGTGTATTTATTGGTGTATACCCATGATTTTTTATTAATCTATATTCTGTATGTTAGATTCTAAGTAGCTGTGAAGTGTTTCTTTACATTTAAACTATCTTTGCTCTAAACCCCACCCCCCCCAACCTATCTGTTGCAATGCATCCGACTTTAGAAATAACTGAGGATAAACATGAAGTGCCCAACTTCATACCAAGGGGGTATTAGTGTTAAAGGACTTCCTAGAACTGGTGTAGAAGTTCTTAGCAAGTCTTGTTTATTGTTTTATTGAGGTGTTGGGAGGAAGCTTGGGGGGGAAAAGCTATGTAATAAATGATGGTTCAAGGTGATTTTCCAGATAAACTAAGGAATTCCCCATTACCTCCAGTGGACCATTCTCTCTCCTTTGGTAAATAAATGGTGATGAGAACAGCTCTCCATCTGTTGTTGTGAACTAAGCAATGCCTCATATCTCCATTTGCCTTTGGGTTTTGTTTTGTTTTGTTTTGTTTTCTAATTAAAAATAAAGTTACAAGGAAGAAATTACAGTTAGAATTCTGCCCCCATCAAGCTTAAAAAGAAATCATGTAGAAAAAACCATGCATGCTAAAGAGGAGGCTTAAAAATAACAGGAGAAAGTGATGGAGGTAATGAAACACGTCTGTTTGATATTTACAGAATGTGAACTCTCAATCAGACTTAGGCACTTTTTTTGTTGTTGTTGTTAGACAGTCATGACCTGCTGGTTTTGTCTGTTGCCATGTGGCTATTGTTCAGACATTTCCTTGTCAGGCATTTTTGTTTATTTTTTAAAGTTTTATTTATTTTGAGAAAGTACACGTGTGTGAGCGTGGAGGGGCAGACAGCGCGCATGAGAGAGAATGAATGAATGAATGAATATGAATAACCCAAGCAGGCTCTGTGCTGTCAGCATGGACCCTGATGGAGGCTGGATCTCCCGAAGCAACAGAACCAGGCGATCATGACCTGAGCCAAAATCAAGAGCCAGAACCTTGGGGCACCTTGGTGGCTCAGTCGGTTGAGCACCTGACTTCAGCTCAGGTCACTGATCTCACAGCTCTTGAGTTTGAGCCCCCAAGTCAGGCTCTGACCTGAGCTTGTTTCAGATTCTGTGTCTCCCTCTCTCTCTGCCCTTCCCCCGACTCCTACTCTGTCTCTCTCAGAACTAAATAAACATTAAAAAAAAAAAAGTTAACCAGTTGAACCATCCAGGCGCTGCTGTCGGGCATTTTTTAAACACTTAAACTGTGTGCCAGTTCCTGTCCTAGGTGCTAAGAATTTATAGACCAATGCAGATAAGGTCCTTATGCTGGAGAAACTTCCTAGTTCTTCAAAAGCACTATTCCTAATATGGTGTGTTACTTTCTTCTCTACAGTGAGAGAATGAGAACCCTTGGACTAATAATTCTAATAGTGGATTAATCGTTAAAGAAAAAGCCATCCATAGTCTAGCCCCATGTTTAGCCATGCAAGTTTATTTTTCCCAGTCCTCCAAAACAAAGACTTTTTGCTGTGTTATCTTGTCTCGTCTCGTCTCGTCATGGCCTGTGCTGAGCTCCGCCATCTTTCTGCTTTCACTGTTGATTCTTCCTTTCCCTCTCTGACTATCTGAATTGTACTTGTGCTTTGAGGCGGAGCAAAAGTTTGCTTCATCCATGTACAACACCATTTTTTTCTGTTTGTTTTGCCCCACGGTGTGCTCTCCATAATCCTAGACTATCCATAGTTGGCATCACACAGTTTAGCATTTCTCACGGGTGTGCGCAGTACATTTTTAGACACCCCCCCCCCCCCAACTCTGAGCTTTGGTGGGAGCTCTTTCTAACCATGGCTTCGATTTCCAGCTGCTTTAGGAAGAAAGCTGGACTAGAGCATGGGAGGGGTGACACAGGAGAGCCTGAGATTAAAAATTAACCAGATAATCATCAAGGAAGGTAACCCATATGAGAAATAATCAGCTGTGTAAGTTAGAAGCATTTGAGCCCTGTAACTTGCCAAAATTCTATTTTCATAACCTCTTATTGCAGCAACTTGCCTAACATGGTTCTCCGTAAAAATTTAAGTTGGGCTTTGGTGGCTCACTAGATTTAGCTTGCAAAGCTGCCTTGTTTGGCCTTTGTGGTCTTGTAACAATCATCAGGATATTTTACAAAAATTCAGGTCTGTAGTTTGTACAAAATAACCTCCCCTACCCCGGTGAACTATAGGGGACACTTGATGAGCTCATATTTCAAGAGCCATGGGTAACAGCAGCAGCAACAAACATGTATTGGGTGTTTACTATGTGCCAGACACTGTTCCAAGAACAGGATGAGCCTCACAGTATCTCTTGTAAGTAGATACTGTCATTATCCAAATATTATAGAGAAGGAAACTGAGGCACAGAAGGGTGAAGCATCATCTGTAGCATGATCCCACAGCTTGCAGAGGGTGGACTGGAGATCCAAACATGAGCAGCCTCACTGCAGATGTCCACAATCATTTCGCCTCCCTGCCTCCTTCAGAGAGACTGGGGCGCCTGTCCAGAAGGCCTCCCTAAAGTGATTGACAAGACTTGGTTATAAAGTAGCAACGTGGATTTTAATGTGTCCAAGTAGAGCAGCAGTTTATTTTTCTTTCCACTTCCTCAGATTGTACTTAACTGGATTCTTAACTTGGAGACAAAATGACAGCTGCATGAAGAGGCTTGCACAAATCTAATTGCTTAAAATTAGTTTGCATGTTTATTATTTTTATTAACTACTTACTATTTTTGTCACATTTGCTCATTTCCAAGGATAGCAACCTCATTTTCCCCTAAACCAAACTGACTTCTCCTTTCTCTGGATTCTGTCTGTACTCATTCTGTCACTCCATCATAGACTGTATTATTTTAATAGTGATCTCCTTATTAGACAGCATTTTAAAGATTGCATCGTCCTTTCTTTGACATCCATATAACAAATGCATGGAGGCATGTAACCTTGTTTAGGACAGTGCGTTTTACAAAGTAGGTTTTTAATAAGTATTCTGTGTCTGAGAGGGTATTAAGATAAAAGTATATGTGTGTAAAGTGTGCATATAAAACTCTTGTTCTAGAGGTTTGCAAGCATTCTCAAAAGTAGAGGGAATAGCATAAATCCCCATGTGCCCATTCACTGCCTCAACAACTTTGATGTTTTTAAATTGTGAAATACACATAATGAATGTGATGTACACACATACACTCTTAAAGGAATAACAGTGAAAAATGAGACCCTGTGTTGTAATCACTTAAGAAATGTTATTAATGTACCTGAAGCCCCTGGGTTGTGTTCTGTTGTCTCCCACCACAGGCAACTCTTACCCTTAAGTTGTGTGTTAACTCATTTGTGGCTGAAGTTGCCACAGTTATTTGTATCCCAACACCTGTACTACTTTCTCCTTTAGTAATCTCCCAAGTTTTAGCTGGACCTATGCCTTCTAAAGACTATTTTCCACGTTCCCTTGCAGTTACGTATGGCCATGTGACTAAGTTTTGACCACTGTGATGTGAATAGAAATGATCTGTGCAACTTCGTTGTTATGTCCTTAGAAGGATTGTGCTCTTTTCTTCTTTGGGTTGGAATGTGGATATGATGGCAGGAGCCAAAACAAAGTCTTGGGGACCATCAGACAGAACCTAGATGTTGAGGGTAGAAAGTGAAATAATTTAAGAAGTAGGTTTTGTTCTCCCTGGCCCACAGTGGACTATGCTTGGCGCTTTCCTGATCAGTTGGCTTCTAATTTGCCCTGGTAGGCTTTACTTCTATAATGCAGTTGTTAAAAAGTTTCCATTTATTTTTGTCAAAGGAATAGAGTCATATATTCAATATCCAAAAAGTGTTAATGTAGAATGAAAAGTTCCCCCTTGCCCTTCTGCTGTCTGACCTTCCTTCCACACAAAGGAAACAGTAGCACCAATTTCATTCCTATCCTTCCAGGGAAATTTACGTAGTATTATGTATTTTAAATTCAGTTAATTAGATTATTAAAATTTGAAAATAGCTATAGTTCCTAATCCTGAAACATCTTTGGACGTCTGCTTTTGGCCATGGTTGTGGATTTTACCTGAAGCGACAATTCTGCATTGCTAGGTTCTTGCTAAAGGGTTGTCAGAACTCTGAAGCATGCTATGTTCAAATACAAAAGAAAATGTTCTCATTTATCAAAGTCTGGGCAGGGGAGGAGGTAGGGGCTGCCTGCGTCCAAGTTAACGGACAACTAAGTTGTCACTGCTTTTGAGTTCCTTAAGAGCTGGGTTGGAGACGGCCAAGCAGAGGAGTCCCAGCGCGGTAGTATGTGGTGCTCCAGTTATCTTGGTAAAGCACCAGCATGTTTTTGAAAATTTTTAAAACTGTTTTATTTATTTTTGAGAGAGACAGAGGGTGAATGAGGGGCAGAAAGAGAGGGAGACACAGAATCTGAAGCAGGCCCCAGGCTCTGAGGTGTCAGCACAGAGCCCGACACGGCGCTTGAACTCCCAGACTGCGAGATCTTGACCTGAGCCGAAGTCAGATGCTTAACTGGCTGAGCCACCCAGGTGCCCCACGTCAGCATGTTTTTGAAAAAGCCAAGTGAAGGTACTGGGGCTCCTGCAGTTTACATACTGGGGAATTTAAAACCTGTATTCAGAACCTCAAACCCCAGCTTTGATTTATATACACCTCTAAACCAGCAAGTTAAGTCTGCTTCCTAATCCTAGAACAATGGAATCAGTACATGGAAAGGAGAAACAGTGCTAGCTGTAAACAGACCCACAGACAGATGTGAGAAATGACAGCAGACAGGATGACAACAGAGGAAGGATTTTGGCCTTGGCAGCCTAGGGCCATTTAATGGGTGACAGACACTCCCACATACCTCAGTAAGCTCTTTTGCTGTGTTGGCACAGTAACACAGCAAAATGAGATACTTCGCGTTTGGGAGATGTGCCTGAGTCATCGAGATAGTGTGCTCAGTGCATTGTGTTTTAAAAGATTATAATCAGGCCAATGGAAGAATGATAACTTGCAGCCTTGAAACTAGAAGATAAACAACCTAGAAAGAAGACTGAAAGATTCAACTGTGTTACAATTAGTAATTTCTACAACAGGAAAAAAAAAAAACAAAAAACAAAACAGAAACCAAAATAAAACAAGGAAAAGAACAAACTGGGAAAATCAGTTTTGCTATTTATGATAAGCAAAACTTAATACAACCTAGAGAGGGGTTCCAGAGTTTTACTGGAAGAGACTGGGGAGTTCCTACAGTTGATAGGCTTAAAAAAAAATACAAAGGTATAGAACTATAGGGTATTTGTGAAAACATGTATTTTTACAGTCTTGTTTTTAATAAATGCATATGATGATAAATGAAAATATAACAGAAAGGACTAGGACTTTGTATAAGTCCCTCTAGAAGGATTGTCCTTAAAATGAGTATAAAACATTTCCGATTTGTTTATTTTGTCTTTTTTGTGCACATGCAAAAGAGGGTAAAAATGTTTAGGTCCCCAGAAAACTTTGCCAAGACTATTGTACACCTTTGAGGCAGTTTTTCTTAGCTATGTCGGGGTCTATGACGGCATTCTCAGAGGTCCCTGAATTCTCTGTAAATTTGTATTTAAATGCTTTAAAAGTTTTCTCTGTGCTCCCAAAGGGGTGTATTTTGGATTATGATCTCTCAACATAATGTTGCCTTGCGTTTACTCCCCCCTCCAAAAAAAAAAAAAAACTTTATTCAACTATAATTCACATACCGTATAATTCACCTGTTGTTACATGTACATTTCAGTGATTTCAGTAAATTTATAGAGTTGTGCAGCCATCACACGGCAGTCTACGGTTTGTGGTTTGGCTCTTCCCAGGCTAACGTGGAGGTTCAGTCTAGATTGAAAACCTTTCCATTACCCCCCCACCAAAAGAAATCCCTCCTGTTTTTATTTTGTTCACCCTTGGTCTAGCTGGCCGTTCCAAGTACCCACTGATCTGCAGGCTGGCCCTATAAAGTTGCCCTTTTTCGACATTTCACATAAATGGAATCAAGCACTCTGTGATCTTTTGGATCTGGTCTCTTTACTTACTTACATGATGTTTGAGGTTTATCAGGTTGTAGCAGGTCAGTAGTTCATTTCACTTCATTGCTGATGAGTGTTCCATTGTTTGGACCTGACATTTTGTTTGTCCATTCACCTGTTGATGGATGTTGAATTGTTTGCAGTCACACTGACTTTGGCTTTTGTAATCAGATGGATGTTAATAACCATTATGAAGCTAAAATGGTGATACAAGTTTTCTCAATTTGAGGTTTTTCGATTTTTCCAGGACCTTTTCATATTAAAAAAAATCATCTATTCAAATTTGAGAAAACACTGTTCAGGTATGTAAGATTTGTCAGCGGTATCCTAGTGATTGGGTTTACCTTTTTTAAAGTGTTAACACATTACATTTGAAACAAAAAAAGTGTTAGATGTAACAGTATTTATATATCTATCTGGTTTCCTTAAAAGCATAGGGAACACTAGGTCACTGAAAAGAATCTCTTGGGTCTCTGCCTAGTGAAGTCAGAACAACAATTTGTTACAGTAACCTATCAGCATCACTAGGTGAATTCCTAAAGGAATGATCTGTGTCAGAAATTCTTCAGAGGAAATTAGTTTAAGTCTCACACCTTGCCTCAGTAAATCTCATGATGCTTGTACATATCCAGTGGCCTTCCCTAAATATTCAAAAATAATCCATCTTTTTCCTAGCAGAAACTGACTCTGGGTAATCGAAGCAAGGAAGACAGAACTTACTGAAATTATAGAACTCTAATTATGGGAGACAGAATTGAAGGAGAATTGAACAACCAGAATCTGGGGTAGTTCTGGGGAACCAAGTTGTAAGAATCCAAAGACAGGGTCTCTAAGGTGTTAACATTCAAGGAACTCCACTCCAAATGCCTTTAGTCCTTGTATGACTGTTCAAAATCATATTCCTGGGAGGTTGGGCATGGAGTGGTCACAAGCCTCCCCGACCCCCCCCCCCCCACCCCCTTGAGGAAACATCAAAGTCTCACACTTTATTTCTCTCATTTTCTGGTAGCACCTTCCCGTTAACACATCTTCTCTATTTTGAAAAGGTTTTCTGCTTAAGCAAGTTTGATTATCCAACTGCATCATAGCTCCCTGTTTTTACAGCTTTATTGAGATACATTTCACATTCCATGAAATTCACACATTTAAAGTGGTTCAGTGGTTTTTAGTATATTCAGAGTGTGCCACAATCTAAACTCAGAACATTCTCCACACCCCAAAAAAGAAAATTCTTATTAGCTATCCTAACCCCACCCCATCTCCAGGCAGTCACTAATCTATCTGTTCCTGTGGATTAGTCTATTCTGGATGTTTCCTATCAATGGAATCCTATAAAGTGACTGGCTTCATTCACTGAGCATGTGTTTTCAGGGCTCATCTGTGTCGTAGCATGCATCAGTACCTCTGTCCTTTTTATGACTAAGATCCCATTGTACGGCTGTACCAGTACTGTTTATCCATCCGTAAGTTGATGGACATTTTGGTGTTTTTTGGGTTTTTTTTTTTTTTTTTTTTTTTTTTTTTTTTTTTTTTTTTTTTTT
>NC_064809.1:86944487-86960753 GCF_023721935.1 Panthera uncia
TTTTTTTTTTTTTTTTTTTTTTTTTTTTTTTTTTTTTTTTACTGTTAGGAATGATCCTATGAACATATGTGTACAGATTTTTTTATGGGCATAAATTTTCTATTCTCTTGAGCATATACTTGGGAGTGGAGTTGCTGAGTCATATGGTAACTGTGTTTAGCATTTTGAGGAATCACCAAATTGTTTTCCACAGTGGCTGTACCATTTTATTTTCCCACCAGAAATATATGAGGGTGCTAATTTTCTTCCATCCTCATCAACATTTGGTATTATCTGACTTTGTGATATTAGCCATCCTGAGTGTGAAGTAGCATCTCTTTGTGGTTTTGATTTGCATTTCACTGGTGACTAATGATATTGAGCATCTTTTCATGTGCTTAATGGACATTTGTGTGTGTGTGTGTGTGTGTGTGTGTGTATATATATATATATATATATATATATATAAATTTTTTTTTTTTTTGAGAAATGTCTCTTCAAATTCTTTTGCCTATTTAAAAAAAAAATTTAAACGTTTTTATTTTTGAGAGAGTGAGCAAGCGCAAACATGAGCAGGGAAGGGGAAGAGAGAGAGGGAGACACAGAATCTGAAGGAGGCTTCAGGCTCTAAGCAGAGAGCCCAACGCGGGGCTGTAATTCACAAACTGAGATTGTGACCAGAACTGAAGTCAGACACTCAACTGACTTAGCCACTCAGGCACTCCCTTTGCCTATTATTAAATTGACTTATTTGTCTTACTGTTGAATTGTAAGAATTGTTTATATGTTCTATGTATAGATCCCTTGTAAAATGTATGACTTGCAGATATTTTCTGCCATTCTGAGCATTGTCTTCGTTTTCTTGATGGGTCTCAGTCTAGCTTACCTGTTCTGTTGTCACTTGTGGTTTTAGTGCCATATTTCAGAAACCATTGCCTAAACCGAGGTCCTAAATATTTACTGTGTATTCTAGGAGTTTTATAGTTTTAGTTCCTACATTTAGGTCTTTGATCCGTTTTTTGTTTTGTGTGAAATGTGAGGTGGAGGTCCAAATGCATTCTTTTGCATGTGCATATCTAGTTGTCCATCACCATTGGTTGAAAGGACTATTTCAATCGTCTTGTCCCAGTTGAAAATCAATTAGCCACAAATGTGAGGATTTGTATTTGGACTCTGTTCTGTTCCATTGATATATATGTATATCCTTATGCCAGTACCACACTGTCTTGATTATTATAGCTTTGTTGTAAGTTTGGAAGTGTAAGTCTTCCAACTTCGTTTTTTTGAAGGTTGTTCTTTTTTGTTCATTTCTTGTCCTATCCTGGGTTGCTTTCATTTCCATATGAATTTTAGGACCAACTTACTAGTTTTTGCAAAAAATCAAACTGAGACTTTGATGTGGATTGTGTTGAATCTGTAGTATTTCCTTCTTATAGATAATAAGTCTTAAGATCAATGAACAAGCAATGTTTTCTCATTTATTTGGATCTTTAACAGCTTTCAACAGTGTTTTATAGTTTTTGGCACAAAAGTGTTAAACTTGTTAAAGTTTTCCTAGAGATTCTTTTAGCTGTGTAATAATGTACATGGGATTTTCTTAATTTTGTTTTCAGATTGCTCACTGTTAGTATATAGAAACAGAATTGATTTTTGTATATTGATCTTGTATCCTGCCACATTGCCGAACTTGTTCTTCCTCTCATTTTAGCTGCATCTTTACAGTAACAATTTAATGTAAGCTGACAGCATTCATTTATGCATTTATCAAATCAAAAATTGAACAGCTATGACTTTTTAGGGCTTAGTACACTTTAAGCCTTGTCTTCCATGATCTTTTCTTTCTCACATGCAGACATGGCCTTTTGTATGCAACCCACTTTATCTCCTATCCTATCATTTGCTCCATTCCTTGACCTTCGTTCTGATCTTTTAGTTTATGCTTCAGTACATATACTGTGCATTCCAGCATTTCTTCTCAGTTGCGGGTGCTTTTTCCTTTTCTGTAAGAAATTCTCTTTGTATCCTTTCAAGAAAGGTCTTTTGGACTGTCTGTAACTACCTTAGGCAAACATAAGCCCTTCTATATTCTTACTGTCTTTTGTACTTCGCTCCATGATAGAAATTATCCTATTATACTGGAAATACTTGAGTGTATGCTCTTGGACATGCTTTTATAAGGCATCTTTATAGCAGTTTGTTCTTCCCATTTACTGTTTGCTTCTAATTGTTTATAAGAATGCATATCAGTCCAGGTTCTCCAGGGAAACAGAATCCATAGTGGTGTAGTTTTCTGCAGGTTCAAAATCTATAGGGCAGGAGAGCAGGCTAGAAATTCAGGCAGGAATTGACGCTGTAGCCTTGAGGCAGAATTCCTTCTTTTCTCTGGGAAACCTTTAGTATTTGCCCATTTGGCTTTTCAAATAATTGCAGCCCACACACTATGGAGGCTAATCTCATTTACTTAATGTCAGCTGTTTATAGATGTTAAGCATCTACATAATACCTTCAGAGCAACACCTAGATTAGTGTTTGATTAAGTTACTGGGTACTATATCCTATCCAAGTTGTCACAAAACTAACCATCAGAGTATAAGTTTCTGTAGGAAGGGGGTTTGAATCTTTTATTTACTCCAGGAAGTCAGATGCAGTGTTGCATAATTAAGAGATGTTTTATGAATGCTTGATTGGGTGATCGAATGACTTGAACAAGGTTAAGTTCAAAATCTAACCTGAAGACTTGGAAGTTGTAATTTTGGTAAGATTATTGCTACTTAGTAGGTGATTTCTATAGTCAGATATTAAACTGATAAGAACAGATACTACACTTGATCTTAGCCAGAAGGCTGAGAAGTGATATATAGTCAGATATTATTAGCAGGAAATTGTTTTCCTCAATCTCTGGCAGCCTAATCATTTTAACTAAAGCGTCTGTGCTTTCTGTTCTGCATTTATTCCTACCTCCTAGTCACTGGTATGTAACCTGTTTTATTTTCTTTAGTTGACTATACTTCTAACTACTTGATTATTAAATTTATCATTCCAGACTAACAGCAGGTAGCCCACTTCCTTCCCTACCCTCTTTGGCCCCATTTTGAACTTGTAAGCATTGAGATGCCACTGTCCGCAGCCTCTCTTCAGGTACGGTAATACTGGGTATTTTGAAACACATTGAAGTCATGGCACATTTTTGAGGGGAAAAAAAATAGATGGAGCCTTACGGTAATGTCTTAGCAATATCTAGGAGACATGGTAGCAAAGCAGAATTAAGAGGTTAAAAACATAATGATAGCAATTATGTGGTGGTGAGGTTGTTGGTCATAGTTGTAGACGTCATAATATTTTCTCTTGGGCTTTTGTATTCTCTCTGCAGGTGATGGTAAAACCAGTATGATTTTTTGCCTTTAAGGAACAATGCTTGTATTTACTTCCTGTAGGTCAGCTCTTGGGCAGGCGAGAATGGTGGAGAGGTCAGCCTAAACTGGTCTCAAAGGGCCACATTTGGGGTCAAAGACCTTTTCTATTTGCCCTGACAAATACAGGGTGAAGATGTGGATGTGTTTGGAGAACAGAGGAAAAAGGAATAGGCCCCAGAAACAATACACTTGACGATAATTTGAAGGGTAAGGGGTGGGAGGGGGGAGGGGGAAGCTTAATATTACCCAGGGTACTGAAAGCATTTGCAAATTGCCTTTACCATCCTTAAGGTGGCCCAGGGAACTCCCTGGCCTCTAGAGTTCTCCACATTTCTGCTGATTTGCCAGCGACGTCTAAACTAGCCTTGGCTGTATCTCTGGAATTTGTGCCGATATTGGGGAGCCTCTGTGCCCATCCATGTAGTGGTGGTGTTTCGTCTAGACGGCTGTGGCCTAAACTGCTCTCCCTGAAAAGGCTTCACTCGATTTGGCTGCTACCAGCTGAACAGCTGCTAAATTAAGATAAACTCTTACATTCCTGACCCAAAACTCCTCCATCCCCTTGCTGAGCTTCTGTGTGAAGTGGCCCCACATTTCTTATTCTGTAGTCCCCAGTTGTTGTCAAACTCTCAGTGAACTCTGGACAACCGTCTCAGACTTTAAAATAGTTACTCGTCGCCTTGATTACTTTGCATTTCGAAGAGGTGCTAAATGTTTCAAATAAAGCCTGCCTAAACAGTCGTGTCTCATTCCGGTTTCCTCTCTCAGGGGAAGTGTCTGTCAATAACCCCAAACTACTGGCTTCTAATTTTAGGGATAACTAAGGTAGGATCAGGATGGAAAATAAGCTCCTCTATTGATTTGCCTTAGTCATTTTACTCCGAAGCCTATAATTAGCTCTATTTTCTCTACCTGTAATACATGTTTAGGTTTACAGTGATGTTGAAGAAATAGCGGATGATGTACAGGGTTAGAATTTGGGGATAATACTTTTGGGTACTTATATGAATGGCACTGTGGGGTTTGGGGGGGCAGTGAGATATTACACATCCATCTAGTTTATTTTTAGTGCTATTGTGATACTAACTCATTGACACGGATCACTCTTATGAGTGCTTTACTTGTATTAATTTAATCCTCATAGTACAGTAACCCCTGGGGGCGGGGGAGGGGGGGACTGTCACCATCCCTCTTCTGTAGTTGAGGAAACTGGAGGGGTGAGTAAATTGTCGCAGGTCAGGGAGCAGGTAAAAGTCAACACTAGACAGAGCCCACATTCTTGTCTGCTTTGTGCATCTGCAAGGAAAGCTGGCGAAGTAAAAATCTAAACCAAAACCTAGACGAGGAATATAAACCCTCTCCCTCCACATCTGAAGACTCTAGGTCTGGCACGACGGTGATTTTTCTCCATTTTAAAGCTGTGACAAAGGTTCGCTATCTGCAACACTAAAGAGGAAGATACATACATGTAAGGTGGTGTTTAATGAGTCCCACCCAAAGGGCTTAAATTCACTTGAGATGGTCACTGGAGCTGTTTCTGTAATAATATTTTAAACACCTGGTAAGGGAATCAATTGTTTTCTTTTTTCCAGTCTTTATGAAATTTCACCAAATGGGGGCCATTCAGCTTCTAATGTTCAAATTCAGCTTATAACCCCTCCTTGACTGGCCTTTCCCTCATCATTCAGTTTAATGGAAATACTTGCTTTTCCTGCCTCTATGTGTTGCTCCTTCTGCCTGGAGTTTTCTTTCTACTCCTCACTGCATTTTTCTGGGGAATCCTCCATTTTTTTTAAGACCTAGTTCAAAGGTCACATCTTCCATAAAGATTTTCCTTAGGTTAAGTTTGTGCCTCTCCTTACAACTGATCATTCATTTCTTTCTATGTGACAGTAGCTTATATACTTTGGTTTTAGCACCATAATCCTTTATTACAGTGCTTGTGCATGGACTGAGATGTTACTGTTCTTCCATGAAATAAATACAAAAATTGAAAATAAGCATTTTGAATTCTTATTACATTTTTTTAGGTATCTTTTTTTTCAAAAGTATCAGTCTGTGAAGGATTCAAATTTTAAGAACCTGGCCCCTCCCCATGATAATTTGAGAATTACGAGTTGTCATTGTTTCTTATCTCTCCTCTATGCTAGACTAGAAGCACCTGGAGAACAGGGTTCATCTTTGCATGAAGAGTACTTTTGTCTCAACAGTAATGAATTTCACATCCACAGCAGCGAAACTGCAACTTTCATAAAACGGTTTTTCATATCAGTTATTTGTCCCTTTTTTTTAAAAAAAAATTGCTTTTTGAGAGTGCAATCGAGGGAGGGGCGGGGGGTGTGTGGAACAGAGGATCTGAAGCAGACTGTGCTGACAACAGAAAGCCCAGTGTGGGGCTTGAACTCATGAACTTTGAGGTCATGACTTTAGCTGAGTTGGATGCTTAACTGCCTGAGCCCCCCAGGAGCCCCAATGCTTGTCCCTTTTTAAACACTGAATTATACTCTGCTTTGTGCCTCAATTATTATACAGTAAAACCTTGGTTTGCGAGCGTGATTTGTTCTAGAAACATGCTTGTAACCCAAAGCACTGGTATTTCAAAGCAGATTTTAAGAACCATGGGCTCAATTGTGATCACGTGATGTTTGTGGAATCACATACTACTTGTATTGCAAGACAGCACTCGTTGATCAAGTTAAAATCTATTAGAAATGTTTGCTCGTCTTGCAGAACACTCGCACAACAAGTTCTCACAATCCAAGGTTTTACTTGTGCTTTTGTGGTTCTTTTTCACTAAATTCTTGTTTATTTATTTTTGAGAGAGCGAGAGAGACCGCATGAGTGGGGGAGGAACAGAGAGTGGGAGAGGGAGAATCCTAAGCAGGCTTCTGTCAGAGCACAGCCCAACTCAGCACTCAGTCTCATGAACCATGAGATGAGGATCTGAACAGAAATCAAGAGTCTGAAGCTTGACTGACTAAGCCACCCAGGTACCCTCTCACTAAATTCTTGAGGGTCATTAACTTTTGAATCCCAAATGCCCACCCTAGTGCTTGGTACAAAATGAATGGTTGATAATTTTTGCTGATTAAGTGAACAAGTGAATGAATTCCAGCTATTTATTTCTTGTGTTTAGCTACCTCACTTGATTCATTAATACAGTCTCCCTAGATCCCTTATGATTTAACCCTATATGCTAAAGAAATGTTTAAAATAGGTTTAGAAGAATTTCTAATGTTTAACTATAAAATTTACATTTTATTGAAATTTAATGTTTATTATTGAGAGAGAGAGAAAGCACGAGCAGGGGAGGGGCAGAGAGAGAGGGAGACACAGAATCTGAAGCAGGCTCCAGGCTCCGAGCCGTCAGCGCAGAGCCTGATGTAGGGCTTGAACTCACAAACTGTGAGATCATGACCCAAGTTGAAGTCGGACACTTAACTGACGGAGCCACCCAGGTGCCCCTAAAATCTACACTTGAATATTACTAACTATTAAAAATCACTAGCCAAAATTGAGGTGGCACTGGTTTTTTTTTTATATGAAAATATTTCCATTCTCTAACTTGTTACCTGTACTAATGCCTTTGTATCCTGTTGCTGTTCACATGATCGTAAGTAACCCTGCTCACAGCCATTCCCTCCTTCAAAGACTTGGTCTTTGCCTGTGAGTTGCTTCTCTTTTCAAAAATAGGGTAGCTAAGGGAAACTGCAACTATCTGTCTGTGATCCAGTTACCATATATTTTTCTTCTAGATGGGTTCCCTATTTTGCAGATTACCTAATGAGGATTTGGGAAACCCTCTGAATGATCCGTTTTGTAATTTACATTTGAATGCTAGATTTCAGTAAAAGCAGCTAACCTTGCTTGGACAGTGCTAAAACTGTTTTCTGATATTGCATTTTAGCTTTCCCCATTTATTCGGCAGGTTTGTTACAGTTTACTCAGGATTTTGAGGTTTTTTGTCTTTTTTCATATATTTGTAAGAAACAGCCACCAGGAAATAATGCATGTAGAGCCAAATAAAAGTATATTTACATTAACTTAAGTCAAAAGGGGAAATAGAAAAGGTATATACATTAAAAAAAAAAAAAAAAAACTTGAAATATTCCAAGCCAAGCTTGTTAAATAAGCAACATAATGCAACAGGTCAAGTGTTTTCATTGTTGGTGCTTAGTTTCTTCTAGAGCAAATTAGTATTTTTGGAAAAGAGGTGGACTGTCCTATGAATAATTTTCATTCAGGAGATCAGGAAACCTAAAAGTATAATGATATACCTAGTGGACTGCCAAACATACTCCAAATACGAGCATTTTCAGAGGAGCCAAAAGAAGGGGGGTATTCTGTTTGGAATATTATGGGATTAAAAAAAAATGAGCAGATTGCATTCATAGAGAAATAAACTATGGGTGAAGGCAAAACAGCTAATAAAGAGGAGCTAAAAGAGCATGAAAGCAGCGATCCACATTTTGAAGATTTTTCATCAGGGACACTGAGTGATCATGGCAACGGTCTCCAAGGAGACCTGTGGAAATGTGAAAAACGCTGAGGTCATACAAGCACCCGGAGAAATTCCGGATTGATTAACAACTTCTAGAGTATCTTTCTCTCTTCACCTTCAATGCCTCTAGCCTTATAAACAGCATTTATTAGAAGGATAAAGGAAAACCAAATGTGATTTACCCCAAAGAGAAAAAGTAACTCTCAGAAACTCTGCTCAAAACATTGTGAGCAGCCTTTCACTGAACTTCAAAAGCTATTCAGGAACTTGATATTCATGAAGTGAGAAGCCCCCAAGGATTAAATGGAAGCTTTGGTCATAGGTGGTAGTGATGGTTATTGTTTCGCTGAACAGGATGCAAGTTTAAATTCCAGGGCTGGAAGCAGAGCTCCCAGAAAGGGTTCTCTTGTTAAGTTCTTCATTACTAGCCAGGCAGCTCCCTCTGGTTCAGGGACCCCTCCCTTTCTAATCCTTCCCGGATCCCACTGGTGCTACGAGGGCATTGTTTAGGTGGATGGTGAGAAATGCTGTTGGGGGCGGTGGTTTCCTTAGGTCATTCAGTGAGTAAACATTATTGCTTGTCTGTGGCAGCCCAGTCAGCTCTTTATCAGACATTGGGAAAGCAAATGTTGCCCGTGGTCTCAAGATGCTAAAAGTTCAAAGAGGAGGTGGACAAAATAAAAACCAAGCCAGTAATTGCATGGGATAGGAAACCTGCACAGAGTGTTATAAACATAGGGAGACTAGAGGGAGATGACCAGGAGACATCGGAGACAGGAGGAAGTTTCAAGAGGAAGTTTTGGCTGTGTTGAAAGCCCAGAGTGATGGGATAGAAGATAGGTCTGAGAATTGCATGCAGGCTGAGAAACTTGATGAGAAGTAGTCCAGGTGTGGGATGTGATGAAATTTAAGTACTCCTTTGCGTTCTTCTGCTTCGTTTATTACTTCTGGGAAATAGCATTTTGGATTGGAAAAGGGGGTGTCCTGGCTGATCAAATTCAGGAGGTCTGGCCCCTGGGATTCGCTGACTTACTAGTGGGGACCTTTGGGGATTTCTGCTCTGGTCCTCACCTTGTTGTGCACAGTTTGCACATAGATCTCACGTGTTCACGTTTGTAAGTCTCAGTTACAGGATTTGGTCAGACTACAAGCCTAATGTCTACCCCATGGAGTAATTATGCAGATTAAATGAGTGAATATGTGTAAAACATGGAGAATAAATGCTGCCTGGTGTATAGTAAGAACTGTATAAAGGGTCATCGTTATGAGTCGGTATTATTGCTCATCTGGGATTCTTTCAAGTCATTGGAGCACCTGGACTGTCCTCTGGATCCCTAGCCTATACAGAGCTGGAACAGGTCTCTCAGAAGGACCGAGAGCTCTCCAAGAGGGTGTGACCCTTTGGAGGGAATGCCGCCCTGGGTCCCTAGCTATATAGTCCAGATGGAGAACACAGGTTAATTCAGTGAAGGGTTCATCTTTATTTTGGGTGTGCTGGGATCATCATGAGCCAGCAGCACTGCAGAGTTTGATCCTTTTGAGTTAGAGGTGTTGCTATAGTAATTTTTAGAAGGGACCACATGGGTTTCACAGCCCTAAAGGCCTGGGATTTTTACTGTAAAATCATCATTTAGAATATGAAAGACAGATTCTGCTTTTTGTGTTTTTGTTTTGTTTTAGAAGGATGTATTATAGCTGGTAGTGCAGTGCAAATCTCCTCTCAAGAATTGCTAATTACTATCTGAATATCATCTCCACAGCAAGACTTGCTCAGGCCCAGAGTTCAAAACAGTTCACAATACAACAGTTGCTTGCTGGAGTTCTTGGCCATGCTGACTCCCCAAGCTAGTTGTGAAGAATCAGCGAGATGATGTGTCTAAGTTGTTTAGCTTAGAGGAAGCCCTCAATAGATGGCAGGGGCTATTTTTACTCTTCTCATCTGGCTGGTCTCCTCTAAGTTGGTGGCTAGGGCCAAGGCAAGATTAAATTGTGCTGTCCTCACTGGAAGTTTGGTGGTTGCAAGATTTTCCTAGCACATCTTTAGTTTGACCAAACTACAGAAATAACTATAGGATTCCAAATTGGTTCATGTTTTAAAATTGGGTGTGGAGGAAACGGGTCATAGAAAAACTGCCTAAGGAATTCCAATTGCTTACAGCCACTGAGATGGACATCTTTTATGGGGGGAAATGATATTTTTATTGTATAATAATAATTTTGTGACAAAGAGCTAAATTCCTCCCTCCCTCCCTCCCTCCCTCCTTCCTTCATGCTTCAAGTTTTTACTTAAATTCTAGCTAGTTCACATACAGTGCAATATTAGTTTCAGGGGTAGAATTTAGTGTTTCATCACTTAGAGTAATACAGCACCCAGTACTCCTCACAACAAGTGCCCTCCTTAGTACCCATCACTCACTTAGCCCATCTCCACCCACCTCCCTCCATCAACCTTTAGCGCTCTGTAATTAAGTTCTTTCTTAAGTAATCATAGTCGCCCCATTACCCTGTTTTATAGATGAGGATACTAAGACACAATGAAATTAAGTAACTCATTCGTGGTCACGAGTGATATGTTCCATGTGGTCTCCATTGGCATTTCCCCAATAATGATGGAGTCTCTGAGAAGGTGATTTTTGAGGAGAAACTTGAATAAAAGGAAGGAGCAAGCCATGCCAGACTGTGGTAGTAGAACATGTCAGGGCAACATTTCAGAGGTAGAGACTATCTAAGGAGCAGCAGCAAGGACAGTTGTGAAGAGAGAGAAGTGAGCCAGGGGAGATGAGGTGGGGAAGAAAGGCAGGCACTAGGTCTCCTAGGCCTGGGAGCCCATGGTCAACACTGTTTTAGGCTCTATTCTATGAATTATGGGAGGAAATGGGAGGGCTGTTTTAGACTTCCTTATCAATCACAACCTCGCATTCAGTGTTTACATGAAATCAAGAATAAATTATTTCTGATCTAAGAAATTTTCTAATCTAGTCTAAGAAATCTGTGGACATAGCTCTTAACCGAGAATATTCTGTTCATCATTCCAGGGCAAATGCGCAAATAGAAAGGAGGATGGTAGGAGATCATAAGCATTTCAATAGCATTTATAGGTTACAGACTTTTTACATTAGTGATGCCCTAGAATGAATGAAGTCTGTCTTAATGCAGCATGTAACTTGACCAGTAAAATCTTTTAAATATGCTCCTATTATCCACTCAATGAAAAAGTGTTAATTCTTTATCAAGATAGAGTAGGCCTGCCATGATTCTACCCCAACCTACTTTTCCAGCATCATCTCTCAACATTTCTCAAGTTATCCTTCACATTCCAGCAACTCCAAGCTGGTTGCAGTCGCCCCAGTTTAGATCAAGTGCCCCTCCTTTGTGCTCCTGAGCTACTCTGGGCATATGTTGCCTGGTGTGCATCTGTTTACTTGTCTCTCCAAATGGACTGTGAGCTCTTTGAGGGAAAGACGTGATGTCGTTTTTAATACTCAGCCCCAGTAATACAGAGCCTGCTATAGAGTAGGAACTTAGTGAATGCGTGATGAGTGAGTGAATGAACTTCTAGTCAGCCCTAGGAGTAGGTTCATTTGATTACTAAAAGGGGGCATACATGTTAAGACTTGTCACTTGATCAATACTTCACTGAAGACTTAATAATCAAGAACCTCCTGTATATTCTGTCTGTATCTACTCCTCTCATTTATGTCATTGAAGTTAACCTTTTCTCTGGGCTGTGAGTTCCTTTTAGAAAGGAGATCAAACAGAAAACCCAGAAATAAACCCACAACTAGATGGTCAATTAATCTTTGACAAAGGAGGAATGAATGTCCAATGGGAAAAAGATGGTCTCTCCAACAAATGGTGTTGGGAAAACTGCACAGCCACATGTAAAAGTGTGAAACTGGACTACTGTCTTTCACCGTACACAAAAAACAAACTCAAAATGGATTAAAGATGTAAACGTGAGACCTGAAACCATAAAAATCCTTGGAGAGAGCACAGGCAGTAATTTCTCTGACATAGGCCATAGCAACATTTTTCTAGATTATTTCTCCTGAGGCAAGGGAAATAAAAGCAAAAATAAACCATTGGGACTACATAAAAATAAAAAATTTCTGCACAGCGAAGGGACCAATCAACAAGACTAAAAGAAAACCTACTGAATAGGAGAAGGTATTTGCCAGTGATGTGTCCAGTAAGGGTTAGTGTCTGAGATCTATAAAGAATTGATACAACTCAACACATAAAAAACAATCCAATTTAAAAAGGGGCAGAAGACACGAACAGGCATTTCTCCAAAGAGAACCTACAGATGGCCAACAGACACAGGAAAAGATGCTCAACACCACTCATCAGGGAAATGCAAATCAAAACCACAGTGAGATACTACCTCATACTTGTCAGAATGGCTAAAATTAACAATACCAGAAACAAGTTTTGCTGAGGATGTGGAGGAAAAGGAACCCTCCTGCACCGTTGGTGGGAATGCCACCTGGTGCAGTCACTGTGGAAAACAGTATGGAAGTTCCTCAAAATGTTAAAGATACCATATGATCCAGTAACTGCAGTACTATTTACCCCCAAAATACAAAAACACTAATTCAGAGGGATACATCCACCCCTTTGTTTACTGCAATGTTGTTTGTATTAGCTAAACTATGGGAGCAGCCCATGTCTCCATGCATAGATGAATGGGTAAAGAAGATGTGGGGGGTGTGTGTGTGTGTGTGTGTGTGAGAGAGAGAGAGAGAGAGAGAATATTATTTAGCCATGAAAAATGAAATTTTGCTATTTGCAATGACATGGATAGAGAAAATGTATAATGCTAAGTGAAATAAATGAGTCAGAAAAAGACCAATCCCATATGCGCTCATTCATATGTGGAATTTAAGAAACAAAACAAATGAGCAAAGAAAAAAAAAAAAGACAAGCCAAGAAACAGATTCTTAACTATTGAGAACAAACTGATTGCTGTTACCAGAGGAGAGGTGGGGAAGGGAATGGGTGAAATAGGAGATGGGGATTCAACAGTACACTTATCATGGTGGAAAAAAAAAAAATCCCATCAACTGGGGCAACCCACAGAGTAACCGGATAATAGAACATTTTATGCTATCTGCTGTAGGACACCTGCACTGTGTTTGCTACTCTAATTCATGAAGTTTCATCTACTTAAGTGTGAAATCCTATATTGGCTAATCCATAAATAAAATGTGAATTTCATCGCTCAGAAGTAACACTGTTAATATTTTATAGAACCCCACTAGTTTTTTATTTGTGCCTGTATAATTTTCCTAAAATGAGATCAAACTGTGCCACATTTTTGGTAACATTTTTTTCTATTCATAGGTTTATATACTTGTGGAGAGATATAGATATATTTACATGTATATCATCCATGTTACTATATATTCTATGCTTACATTATTTTATAAAGGCTTCTAAATCTTCACACCTTTGTATTTTGGTATTTTTTTTTTTCAAGGGATGATTAGAATATGGAAATAGTTCTCAATATTTTTTTTTTAATTTTTTTTTCAACGTTTTTTATTTATTTTTGGGACAGAGAGAGACAGAGCATGAATGGGGGAGGGGCAGAGAGAGAGGGAGACACAGAATCAGAAACAGGCTCCAGGCTCCGAGCCATCAGCCCAGAGCCCGACGCGGGGCTCGAACTCACGGACCGCGAGATCGTGACCTGGCTGAAGTCGGACGCTTAACCGACTGCGCCACCCAGGCGCCCCAGTTCTCAATATTTTTTACCAGTCATATCAAAAAAATTTTACTTCCTGTAAAGGAGAGAAAAATTTGAGATTTTAGCTTCTTGGGTACATAATTATGATGGTATTTAATAGCTAGCTTCATTCTGTCTCTCTAATCAAAATTATGTACCTCCAAATGCCCATTTTTAAATTCCTTGAATAATATCAAGATAATTTCCTCCCTTATTAGGCTAAGACAGTTTGATAAGTCTCCTTTGAGTTTCTTAGTGTTTCAGAAAAAGTATACAAGATGGCTGTCAAAAGTTTAATTTCAGGGAAAGTCTCAAGAAAAGGCTACAGTTTGTACCCTTGGCTCTTCAGCTAAACTAATTGGGGACGTGAACTCCCTAACAGTGTGAGACTCCTATTATACAATCTGATATGTGATAAAGTGTGAGCTCCTTTGTCCTCAGATTTTTGTTGCCATGCTAATTTTACCTGTGAGGTGCCTCGATGTATTAGATTCTTCTGATTAAGCCTCGGATAAAGTAGGCATCCTGTTTCTTTTAAGTTGGGTTTCTGTAAGGCACCCTCCATCTCCACCTAGTGCTGCATGTGATCAGGAATTAAGCAGATCACTAGTTCTCTAGTTTTTCCTGATTCTGATGTGTTCCCTGATTAAATATTTTAGTAGATCTTGTAACTTAGGCATCACACAAACCCTTTTTTGGAGAAGCTGATATTTTTGTTTCATATTAGTATAATATACATCTATTACATTATTTCATATTATATAAACTTATAAAAATATTTGAAATTGTTCTGGTAACAAAAGTGTATAGGACTGACAAAATCATGCCTTCATGAACTTTGTTGCTTAAGTGAGTAGTGGCTTTGTTGACGTTACTCTTTCAGCTGGTGCCACCTGTTACTGAGGATTGAGTAGGGAGCAATTCGGGGAGCTCACAGAGGGGTCATCCCCATTGATGTTGTTTGGTTGCTTTGCGGCTTCTTGAGAACCACTCTTTTGAGGATGTGAAACTTGTAAAATGTATGAATGCCTCCAAGGGACTTTGCGCTTTTCGGCACTGTCTTTCCAGTGCCTGGTGCACAGTACTGAGGCAATAAATATTTGCCAGATGAATGACTGAAATGAGGAATTAATTATTTTTAAACTATTGTTTAAAAAAATCCGATCACAGCTTGAGCCGAGCCATCCCATCTGGTTGAGAGCTATTTATAGCTCTTAAGTGGTATCATTGTGGCATGGGACAGGAGGGATGACTGTCACCGTAGTTGATGTTATCCTGTGTGTCCATAATGCTTGAAAGAACAGATGATTTAAAGTAGGTGTGACTTTTGCCTGGATCTTGATTTAGCAGCAGAAACTGTTTCAGATTAAGTGGCCTGCCCTCTCCAGTCCAGAGTCAAAGATGGGCTGCTTTAGATGCACATCATACCAGCATTCATGTATTCCAGTTGAATCTACTGCTGACATGACTCTCATTCTTTATTATGAATTATTTGCTTCCCACATGAACAACTTCATTTCTCATCAAGGCAGTCGAATGCTAGGCCTTTCCATTTTTATTGCATGATCATTTGGAAAAATAAGTGGATATACAGCATCTTGGAAGAAAAATACTGCTAATATTTGCATACCTTGAAAACCTTCATTATTAAAATTGTGCCAATTAGGATATCCCTGCACTGTGGAAATTAAAATTTATAAGTGACCTCATATCATTCTCAGTGGCCTAGAATTCAAATTTTCTGGGAAAGTGTTACAGCAAAGAAAAATTAAGGGAAGTGCTAACATTTACTGAGAATTTATGTTACCTAATTTTCACAGTCGCCAACATGTTAGTAACAGAAATAAGAAAATCCAGCAAGGAAGAAGAGAGAAGGGAGGAAAGTCAAGAGGGGGAAGAAAGGAGTTATTTTTTGTATGAAATACTGCATGTGTTACTAAGATGGTCTGTGTGGCAAGTGAAAATTCCGTTTGGATCAACTTGGCTGAAGTTTCAAAGGATTTCCCTTGTAATCCTTTCCTCCAAATTTAGTTTCATTTCACATGCTAAAAATTGGACAGTGTATATTGACAGTACCTTGGTGTTGTACATGATTCTCTTTCCCTCACACTAATTTAAATGTGGATTTTTCTAAATAAATAATAATAGCTAAGAGTTACTGAGCTGGGATTGTGTGTTAGACACATTGCTTGCTGTTCAGTGTCCTTCAATCTGGATAACATCCCTGGGGAGGATGTGAATATAATCATCCCAGTTTTACACATGAGGAAAGTGAGGCTCAGAGAGCTTAAGTTCCTTCACCACAGTCACCCAAGCTGCAAGTGGTCCAGCTGAGATTCAGACCAACTTTGTCCACCTCCTGAATCTGAGCTCTGCTTTCTTTCTGGGTTAAGATTTACACTTGTTTTGGTTTACAAATCTAATGTTGTCATGGTTTTCATAGGATTGAAATAGAAGAGTTGCCAATAATATTGAAATTATTCCATTTATCATATTGCCTATTAATGAACCCAAACCTTTCATCTAAAGTTTCATTCTGTTTCCCAAGCATATCTACCTGGATATTTAAAAAAAAAAAAAAAAAAAAAAAAAAGAAAAATTAATAGGCAATATGATAAATGGAATAATTTCAATATTATTGGCAA